>NC_045436.1:56266043-56368677 GCF_002776525.5 Piliocolobus tephrosceles
TAAGGAAGATGGATGTGGATATTCATCCGTGATTGCAAAATGATGCATGAAACGTTTTAATTAAAGCAGAGTGACTCAAGAAGAAAATCATTTTCTTGTTAAACAAAAGAATTGGAACAAACAGATTTTTTTCCTGTTAAATTATGTATAAACATTTCCTTACTAAAATAGTCTGTCATTCAAAATACTAATGTAGTAGTAATGCCAAAAATTTAAGAAAATGTTACTGCTGCACTTAGTGAATTTATGTGCTTTTTGTATTACATATGATGTTAGCTTCATATATGTTTAAAGAGACTTCAAAAGGCTGGAACATTACATACATTATTTTGATATATGAACTGACTGGAATACGATACATTAATATATAATTTGATAACAGTCAAATAAGTGATACCAATATATCACTCTAAATGTACATATCAGGACCTAAGTGTGTGTGTGTGTGTGTGTGTGTGTGTGTATGCATTTTAATGTTAAATCTAAGGAAAAATTTCCACTTAAGTTACATAAAATGTGATGAAGAACATTTGTCAAGTGTTAAGTTTTAGTCTATTCTTTAATAACACAGTGCAGCTCAAACTGTCATTGAATATAAGATCAGTTAAAAATTAAGGGAAATATTTCAAAACAGGTTTCTAATTTGAACTGGGCAAACATTTTGATATAATGTTGAAGGTTTGATATAATATTTTGATAAAATGTTTTAAAGGGTGAGGGGAGCTGTGACAATTCTGTTTTTTGCTTGAAAGTTTATCTTACATTGTCTGATAATTTTTCCTCTCTCTAATGTGTTCTAACCAGCATAAACAGTAGAAAAAAATATATAAAAGAAGGGAAAGTGCTTCTTACTAAATTTAATAATATTGTTGACATAAAAGTAAAAGGCAAGCTTAACTTTTGAAGGCTGACTCATGAAGAATTTTTTCATTAATCAAACACTGACTACATTTAAGCTATAAAATTTTCACATGGAATACTGAAACAATAATGTAACATGTTTCTATCTCTAAATTTAGAGATCTTTCATATTTTAGTTATTCCTTACCAGTTCAGATGTTTATATATCTCCATATATTCATATAGAGTTATAGATGTTATATTCATGTGTAATTAAGTCACAAAACTATGTAAAACTATGTAAAATAAAATTCTGTGTGAGTTACATGACTGATGACTTCTTAAAATAGTAATCTTCAGTTACATATTTTACACCACAAAATGTACAGACACCCAGTTTTTTTTTCTAACAACAAATACTGGTGAATTTATCGATTCTTTATAAAAGCTTTAAGTGATTCTAAATTCAAAGCCATAGAAATAGAATCAGACTCATGTAGATTGTTAGATAGTTTGATAGTATATAGTCAGTGCTCTGTCTGATAATATCAATAGCTACATCTTTGGCATTGAAAATTCAGTATGAGTTTTTGACAAAATTTTGTAGCTTAGAGCATCATTTTCTTTTAACAAGGAAAAACAGGGTTGAGTAAGATATGAAAATTGGGAGAAAACTATTAATGATTTTTTCTTAGTAAGTTTGTCATTGGGACCCTGAATTACCTTTTATTTTATTGTATTATGTGGACTGTATGCATCCATTTAAAAACCAACTGAGTTGTACCACATTTTAGGAAAATTATATAATATAATATATATATTTTATATTTATTTAGAAGCTTTGAAATAGTACAGTAAACACTTTGCAACACGGTGTATAAACTACAGAATGTCTTTGATATTTTGTGGGTCTTCAGAATACAACATTTTTTATAACCCACAGGTGAAAAGAACATAATCACAATTTCTCTTGTAAAGTTGGAATAGTTTGGGGGACACTTGATCACACAAAAATAATATAAAACAGTCAAGTTTAAAACAGTGATATTGCATTTATAATGCACAAATTTCCTTTATCTTTATGACTGGCTTCTCGAGGTGAATATAAACATCTAAAGGGCTCAGTGACATTTGGGGAGAGAAAGATAGATAGTGCTGTAAACAGGCACACACTGATCGGGGAGGCAAAATCAGTTGCCTCTAAAGTTTCTACAGTTCTGCACATTTCAACTCATTTCTCAGGCCTGCTGAGAGCAATTAGGTCCTATAATTGGCCATGATGACTCCGCCCGAAATCTAAATCAGTTACACATGACTAACTGGATGGCCAAGATAATGAAGTTGAAAAGTTGATGCTTTTGTTGGTCGACTTTGTGCAAATCATGCTGCTTCAGGTAAGTCCTGTAGAATTGACTAGCATATCCTTTTCCGTGCTGTGAAAAAGAAAGAAAAATACTCTAAGAAAAATAGGTTGATTTTTGGAGTTTAGAATTACATGTTATTGTAAAAGAAAGAAATACAATTAGAAACTAGTTGTACCCTCACACCAAACACATGTAGTGTCAAACTTTTTCACTGCTAATAGTCATAGCCATTCTGCTGTTTGGTATTCTGAAAATGATAATTTTGATATTCTTATAAATTAGTTTTGCATGGGAAATGGATATTTTATATACCAAAGACTAAATTTGTCAAGATTAACTTCTTAAAGTTATCTAAATAAAACAATCCCTACACTTCACTATGCAAGAGTATAGAAAAAAAAAGTGTGGCCCTTACATTTCTAGAAAATGTCTCTAGCAAAATCTATAAATAACTCGTTTTACATTTTATTTCATAAACTATAAATTATATATATTAAACCAATATTTATTACAGAAAACTGTACCAGAAAGTAGTTATGTAGTTAAATAATTTAAAGATGACTCACATTTTCTAGGTTTATTTAATCTCATTTATAAAATTTTAAAACCAAGTCTTTTTATGGTCCATAAATTTTTTTAAAGTATTCTTATTTATGAGGATCAGTTTTCTCACAAAGGAATTAATAAAGGCAAAGGGGAGAAAAATATTATCAAATTTGTTCCAGTTGTATAAAATATATTAAATTACAAAGCAGAATGCCCAGATTTGATTGTCCAGATTTCATAATTTTAAGTATTTTATTTGTAATGATAAATAATATTTCTTCCCTTATCCATAAACTTTGTAATATTTGACCATAAGCACAATGAGAGCAGTTGTATCATATCAATCAGTATGTGGCACATAACAGACGTATAACAGAAATGTGCTGAAAATAAAGCTAGTTGAATTTAGATAAAATTTTCACATATCTCATTAAAAGTTACAAAGCACATTAAGTAGCAAGACTGAATTATTTTAATCTCATAAATGGTGTTTTTTTTAAACAAAGATAAGAATGATCTTCTCAACCTTATTCTCTGGTATTTCAACTCATTTCAAGTCTATCTAATTATCTATTTATCCTAATTTATTTTTCCTCAAAAGTTCAGTTTCTGATCATGAAACAGTTGTTTACTAGTTCACCACTTAGCAGGCACATCAATTAAAACCATAGAGTCGGCCGGATGTGGTGGCTCTCGCCTGTAATCCCAGCAATTTGGAAGGCCGAGGTGGGTGGGTCACCTGAGGTCAGGAGTTTGAAACCAGTCTGGCCAACATGGTGAATCCCTGTCTCTACTAAAAATACAAAATATTAGCCTGGCATGGTGGTGGGCGCCTATAATCCCAGCTACTGTGGAGGCTGAGGCAAGAGAATTGCTTGAACCCGGGAGGCAGAAGTTGCAGTGAGCCAAGATCATGCCATTGCACTCCAGCCTGTGAGACAAGAGCGAAATTCCATCTCAACAACAACAACAACAACAACAACAAAAACATAGCAGTCAGGCACCATCATCAACAGAAATGAAAATGAAAATAAATATCTACATGTATTATGTAGTATAATAACTATTATTGAAAGTAATCAGAACATATTTTATAATATTATATGATATCAAGAAGTATAAAATGAATTTGATACAATATTGTACCACACAGTAGCCAGGTCATAATATTCCAGAGAATATTCTACAAATAAATGGAATTATTATTTTAATAGAATGAAATCCTATTTTTCTGTGTCCTTGAGTTCAAACTGTTTCATGAGAAACTTACATGTGAAATAATTCAAATAAATGTGTTTACACCAATCAGAATTGAAAATTATTCAATAAATTAGAATAGTGAAATCATAGAAGTTCAAGTTTATAAAATGACTCAGAGCAAATCATTACGGTCACCAAATAATTTGTTGTCCAAACTGGACCCACTGGTGAGTGAAAAGAAACACTATCATTAGTTACAGAAGATTTTGTGCTTTCTGGACAACCCAGGAAAATATTGTCACCTACAAATAATATTACTTCTTTCAAAATAAGTTGGGTTGGGGCCTTTATTTTTAATAGTAAAAATCAGAAAATGCTGATTTAGAGGAAACATTCTTTTCTTAGTTCAAGAACAAAAGAAACTCAGGAGTGACCTATAGTCAACCTATAAACTAATTCATTATGTCAAAAAACTAATATACTGAAAAACTACATCTTAGTATAAATTCAGAAAGTAGTCAACCGAGCATATGTTTAGAGTAATAAAATATCATTTCTAGTTCTTATGGCTTAAAAGCCATTAACAAAAATATTATATGTTCACTTGATTTAGTTAGGATACAAAAAGAAATTGTTTCTTTTTAATAAAAGAAAGTATTAAAATGGTTCACAGTTACAAGAACACAGAAGCTTAACACATGTTATACTCAATATCTTAAATATAAACATAAACTTAAAATACATCTTTTAATTGCTGCTTAGAGTTACATGTTTTTTTTTAAAGTTCACCTATTCTACTTGTCTGAATAATCCACCTATTCTACTTGTCTGAATAATATAATCACCTTTTATTAAATTTGCTTCCTCCCACCTATGCGTTAATTCAGTAATGCAGATTTGGATAGGACAAATATAAGATCTGAACTTAGATCTGATCTAAGTTCTGACGGTCAGAACTAATTAGATTGAAGAAGGAAGATTTCCTCCATGTCAGAAGTTAATCATACACTTGTGAAGAGTTATCCCTCAGTATCTGTGAGGGCCTGGTTCCAGGTTGCCCCCCAAATCGGAGGATGCTCAAGTCCCTTATAAATGGCCTGTAGTGTATGCATATATCCTATGCATGTCCTCCTAAATATGCTAAATTATCTTCAGGTTACTTACAACATGTAATATAATGCCTAACAGCAGGCACATCACTTTGTTCACATAAATTCAAGGTAGTACTCAGTGCATGGCAAATTAGTGTTTTGCTTTTTGAAACTTTGTAGGATTTTTTTTTCCAAATACTTTTTATCCACAGTTGATTGAATCCACAGACAAGGAGTCTAAGGATGCAGAGGAGCCAAAATCTTGCCAACCTAGAAATAGTTTATACTATTACTAAAGTTTTAGTCACATCCGCTTTATTTCAAACCTTTTAAGGGTTGAGTTTAAACATTGAATAACTATTATTCTTGGCTGGGCATGATGGCTCACACCTGTAATTCCAACACTTTGGGAGGACGAGGCGGGTGGATCACTTGAGCCCAGGAGCGTGAGACCAGCCTGACCAACATGTTGAAAACCCGTCTCTACTAGAAATATAGAAGTTAGCAGGGTTTAGTGTCACAGGCCTATAATCCCAGCTACTCTGGAGGCTGAGGAACAAGAATTGCTTGAATCTGTGAAGTGGAGGTTGCAATGAGCTGAGATCCTGCCACTGCACTCCAGCCTAGGAGACAGAGCAAGGCTCTGCCTCAAAAAACAAACAAAACCTATTATTCTTTTAGCATTGCATGGGCTAATGTTGGACAAGCAGCAAGCAAATATCATCTGACCCTCCCCCACACACAAAAAAATTAATTGATGACATTTTAGAGTCAGGACCAGGACAATTATTCCAGTGTTAAGTAACATGGAACATTTGCTGATGCATTTCAGGTTCAACAGAATGAGTCAAATACACAGAGAATCTCTATGCTTTCTAATGTATTCTATGTATGTTTTGGAATTATCAAAGCATACTTGGAGAATTTCTTTTTCTTTTTATTTCACAAAATCATTTTTTTCTTGTGATGCATCAGCATGTAGGGTATTGGTCACTTGATGGGAAAGAAGGTTTTATTTTCAATCAAATGAAATCAGAAGTAATAGGAAAAGGACTATGTTCCTTTTTAATTTTATTCATTCAGTGCATTCATTCTTCATAGTGAATCATAAATGCTAGATTAAGACACTTATCTTAATATCTAAACTACAGGTGAAAACGTATCCTTAATGGAAAAGAGAATCTCAAATATCTACCTTCTCATAACTTAGCATAGATATAATTTTTAATAAAAATTCCATGGTATATATTTTTCCTTATATTGTGGAATCCTATTTTTGCCTTTTATAATTTGCAACTGATATTAAGCTATGAGAAAAAATTAAATACTTAAATTAATATTTTAAGGTATTAAATTGACTAATGACTTAAGACAAATGACGGTCACAATGTATGTTGCAAAAATAATTGTAAAATTGTCAGTACTGATATATTATTTATTGCATGTAATTGCCTGATAAAAATTATCTTACATAATACATTAAAATAAAAATTTTAAATTGAATATTCACATTGTCAAATTTGCAAAAGAGGAAAGAAAATACCCTTTACACTTTATGATTGTATAAACCTCAGACACTAAAGAAATACATTAAGTTTATGAAATAATCTATTTCTGCAATTTAAAGAAAGGACACCCTTCAAATATCTCTGATGCCTGAGACTCTCCACTGCAGTGAAAAATTTCCGGAGGCTGAGATCAGTAACCTATTCCAGAGCTTATTCAAGTGTTCAATAAGCCTCATCATCAGGACACTTCTTTACATATAAATGCATCTAGCATACAGGAACTTGAACACATTCGCCCCGTGGAAGTCAGAAATATCTGCTCTCTGCTCTATGTAAAAGCACATCACACACTTCAGAATAGTTTTAAAGTGAGCCTCCATTAGAAATTTGTACAGATAAACAATCCATTCTTTTAACTTTCCTCTGTCTTATTCTTGAGTCATGTTTAAGGGTTCCCTTTAAAATCTTTTTGAATTTCTTTTTTCAGTTTAATCTTACATCCAGAAATAAGCACAGTAGTGTTAACTATTAAAAGAGGGTAACTGCTTGATTTTTTATTTACCTTCCATTTGAACACTCATATTTGCTTTTATTTTTTAACATATAGTTGTATATTGTTTGGATTTTAAATCATTATCTTTCTCTCCCCAGACATTATGAATAGATTAGATTTTAAATTTAAATATATATGAATCTATATAAATACATATTTACATAGATTTTTATACTATATATTTATATATTATTTACATAGCTTTATATTATATATATTTTTAAAAATCTTGATTACTTCGGTTTATTTATTTATTTATTTTTGAGATAGAGTCTTACTCTGGTATGCAGTGGTGCAATCCTGGCTCACTGCAACCTCAGCTTCCCGGGTTCAGGCGATTCTTCTGTCTCAGACTACTAAATAGCTGGGATTACGGGTGCGCACGACCACGCCAGGCTAATTTTTGTATTTTTAGTAGAGACGGGGTTTCACCATGTTGCCCAGGCTGGTCTCAAACTTCTTATCTCAAATGATCTCCTCACCTGGGTCTCCCAAATTCCTGGAATTACAGGCATGAGCTACTGTGCCTCACCAAACTACGTTCTTAATTTTAATTCATAAGGTTCATACTCTCTTACACTAAATGTGTTTTTTCCTTTCACTAGACAGAATGCTTTAATGCCTTTTTATTCTATTTTGACAGAGATAAGACATTGTAGAACATAGGTGGAAAACAGGAATTTGGAGATGTACTATATGTAAACCTGATTACTCTTTCAGAAAGTAAATCTCATAAAATAAATGACTCAAACAATCCTTTAGACCATTAATGTGAGAAATACATAGTAAAGCCAGGTATTTATTTTTACTTTAGTTTATATGTATATTGAATACTTACAACATAGTTTGCAATGAATAGTTATTAAATTAAAATTTAAATCCAGGGATATTTAAAAATAAGAAAATAGGCAAACACAGTTTTGTGACATAGAAATATACATCAATGGATGAATAAAATATATCATTTCAAATAGAAGAGAGAAGCATGTTGAGCATAATAATTGTGTCATAGACATTCTCGTTCTAGCAACTCTGGCAGCCTTAAATAGTTGGCCATCTCTCCTAAAATTCTAATGTTACCATTGTGGGAGATATTATTTACCACTTCAAGCCATAAGTTAAAAATGGGTCCATCCTAATTTTCTCACCTAGCAGAGTGTGTGCAATGAATAAATTTATTTCATAATCTGTGAGGTACCTTCCAAATCAAGTAGAGTTGACATACTATGAAAGGCCCTAAATTTATTACCAAGACAATTTCAGAAATTAGTATTGATCAGTGTTTATTTTTAAACCAAATTTCATTGCTATGTAAAGGACTTAACAGCTTTAAAAATAGGAGCTTTTATTTGTCCAAAAGTGTACTCCACAAATATAATGGTATACAATTACCCTCACATAGCTTTGTATGACAAAGTGAATCCGCTGAAACATTATCAATATTTTTTTCTAGATAGAAGATCAGCAGGCACTTAGAAATTTCTATATGTGTGTGTATGCATGCATATATGTGTATGCGTAAATCAAAACTACCTTCTCACAAGGCAATAGTATATTTACAACTGTTTCACCAGGAAATATCTACCCAGTGGATTAGTGCAACTATGTCAACTACTCTCATATTATTAAGAGAATAGATGTAGTTATAGTAACTCAGTTTTGTTAGATTTAATAATACCTCTAATTAATTATATGGACGAAGAGTGCTTTTAACTATGAAAAAAACTAGTGATAGTGTATTAACTCCTATAGTCAAAATGCTTTGAATATTATTATTTGAATTGACTTGAGGAAGATATCTAAAAACACAGAATAATTATTTTTAACTTTTTCATTTAGAAACAGGAATTGTCAGTATTCTAAAGATCTATTTTTGAAACTCTAAAAACATTAAACTTTTATATTAAAATATTTGTTTAAAAAAGAAGCCAAGACAATGTACTAGCACAGAATTTTGTAAAATATTCCTGAACTTAGTTCAAGTTTCTCTAAAAATGTGAAAAATTATGTTCTAGAAACGTAATAAATTTTCCCTCAGGAGAAAAATAACAGTATATGACCCTAACCTAGCCGCTTTGGGCACCATATCATTCGAAAAACAGAACACCATCGCCCAATTAGTATCTCAAAGTAAAGTTTGGAGACTGAGTTATTTTTCACATGTGCTGACCCTATACTGGTGTATATTGAGGAAATGTAAATATAACATATCTTTCTCTGCATGTTTATAATATCACTGACAATTTTTCTGGAATCCTTCATCACAGTCCAATAAAATATGGAAATTGGGATTTGTTCTAGAAATATTTGAAAATAGCATTGTTTACATTAGCAATGAAGTATCCTTAAAATTTATTTTGAAGACAATTCCCTCAGTTATATCTTACTTTAATAACAACAAAGGACACTTTCATTTAAGTTACTGTATCAGTATTGTGTGTATCTGAAGTTCCAACAAAATATCCATACTTAAAAAAATACACAGTTCTTTTTTTTTTTGAGAAACGCAGAGCTGATAATATTTAGTGATATTTAGGCACTTACTTTTCAAGTGTTTTCCTTCCAAACAACATTATAAGAAGACTAAATTAGCACCTTTCCTGTGAGGTTGAAATTAGCACTGATTTTCAAAACAGAAAGCATGAAAATGCTGAATGGGATTGGTCATTCTTGTAATTACAGGAATGCTGTGCTTGTATAAGCCTATTTGCACCTATTGTATCACAATATTTACTCCAACTACTTGTGATGTGCACCATTTCATCTTTTATACGAAAACCAAGTATAAATTCCAACAGTGTAAGATGAGAAAAAAAATACAAGTAAATAATAAGACCTTCATTAAAAAATATATAGCTGTGTAGCTAATGTATTACCCATCAATAACCTACTTAAAAAAGGGTAAAGTTTCAAATTAATTTACCCACAACCAAACAGATTTAAGACACGTAAACAATTGGAAGCTCTGGGTTGGTAAATATTTCTAAAGCCTATTCAAAGATACATTCAAAGAAGACACAACACATACAACTTAGAAACAGTGTGTAAATGTATGGCTATTTGCATATTTGATGATCAGATTTCCCCTAACATAATTTGGTTACTTCTATGTCAAGGCAAATAGAAGGTTAAAAGCAGGAAGAGAAGACTAAGAAGGGAGTTAAAAAGGTTCACACACTGAAAACTGGCTACAGAGAAGAGATGCAGAAAAAACAACACTGCACTAAAGCACTAAGACTATACGTTCTGATAACCCCTTGAGTTGGGTTGCCAGAAAAAATACAGAGGGCCCAATAACATTTGAATTTCAGATAAACAATGAATGAATCATTTTTAGTAGGTGTATGTCCCATAGAATATTTGGGTGCCAAGTATATTTTATTTGTTAAGTCTGGCAATGCTGTCCTCAGGGCATCTACTTCATGATAGCACAGATGACATTACTTAACACTAACGCCAAAAAAAAAAAAAAAAAAAAAATGTTGCATTGTGTTTTTAAATTATAATATAGGACTAGTTGGTATAATAAGTTCTCTATATATTTGTGTCAAAATAATTTAAAATTAAGGCATGTGAGTTCAGAAAGAGATTAAAAAAACCTAATTAAGTTATCTAGAATATAAATTTTTAATGATTAATTGTCTAATTATCATATAGTGTATAATCTTAACTGTTATTTAAATTATTTCTTTGTATTATGATTAAATTTTATCCCCATTTTTTGAGTGAAAGTTTTGTTTTGGTGAGATGGATAGAGCATATTAAATAAATATTATTTCTTCTTGGCATAATAGGTATAATTTTTAATTGCCTATCCTAGAATGAAAGCCTGGGTACATACTTTAGTTTTAGTTATACTTTAGAAACTCATTAAACCACCTCCTTTTCTTCCTTTCAATTTAACCTGTCATCAGATAATTAGAGATTTGAAAAACTGATAAGCAATGAATTAAACTTGGCTTTAAAAAAAACACAAAAATGCTTAATTATTGAAACAAGATAATATCATGCTTATTAAAGGTTAAAATTCATTTAATTACATTCTAGTTAGATGCCAAGATTTAGGTCCTTAAATCATTATGTTACTTTTGGAAACTTTAAACTTGGTGTTCAATTAGAGATCATGTAAATTATTATAAACATTTAATTACATAGCAAAGTAAAAATGTTGCATTATATATTTACTATCTATGCAAAGTATTACAATAAATTTAAATAAAAGTTCAAATTTTAATTAATCAATCTTTGTTGGGGCCAGTAAAGAAGTCTAGTCAAACAGTTTTGAAAATGTATACTTATATATATGCATTATTATTAAACTATCAGAAGTGTACAAAACTACCTATATATCTCATAATAATGTTCTCATAAAGAAAGTACAATTCTTCAACATGATATTTAAAAAACAGCATCTGATGTACCCATTCATTACTACAATGACATAAAACAGATATAACTTATGCAATAATGACGATAAGTAAGAATGTCATATACATACAAACTGTTACATAAAAACTTCAGAAACCTGAAGGGAAAGTCAGATGAATCGCCTCCAGCCATAGGTATCCAGTACTATCAACAACCTCCTGTTCATAAATATTATACATATCCACAATGGCTCACCCATTATGTTTATATTTAAGATAACTTTATATTTACTTACTGTTTATGTATATGTTTGCAAATGGTACATGGCAGACAATTGAAAAGGAAATAGCTTAGTGAAATTAGCCGGGAGTGATGGTGAAACATGAACTTAAAGGACTTGTGAAAGAGAAAGTGATATGTCAGAAGAAAGAATAAAAGAACTAGTATAGATAAGGCCAGAATAAAAACAGAAAATTAAGAAAATCTGAAAGAAGATAAAATAAGTGGAGATTATTTAGGACTGGAAATGGTTAAGATTTTTTGCTGCTTTAGTTTGCTTTTTTAAATGTTATTCAGAGACTACTGTAATTTTATTATTTATCTAAGTCAGGGTAGAGTTCTAGACCAAGTACCTTGAAGAAAAAAGAATTGCACCTCATTTCCTTTCAGAATATTTCATTTATTGATTCATTGCTGTAATCTATAAGCATTTTTGGGTGTCTACTTTATCCCAGACACAGTTACGGAACATGGAACTTTTACATGGAGCACATGATTCAGCTCTAAAAGAACTTACAGTCCAATGGACCAACAATTGTTTCACAAACTATTCTAAAGATAGGAATTACGTATAAGAGTCTATAAGAAGTAACAGTTACAGTGTCTGTATCTCAGTGTCTGAGAAGTCTTCTCATTAAAAGTAAAATAAATTGAATCTTGATTGATGAGTAAGAGACGGTCATGCAGATGAATGGACAGAAAAGCGGGTTTTCAGATAAGAGAGGATGCCAGAAGAACAGAATGTCTAAACACACAAGGGCTTGAGAAAAAGTATCCATGAAGAAACTGACTAATCATTAAATGACGTGAAACAGAAATGTAGGCAGAGCTTAAGTATAAAAGTCTTTAAAAACTAGAATAAGTATGGACGTTACTGTGGCTCCAACAGAGAGCCTCAAAGATGTGTTAAGAGAACATGAGTCAAATGTTTTGGAGAAATAGTCTAATTAATTAATATTAGTAGCTAGATAGTAAAGGAGAGGAGTCCTCATTGCTTTTGGTAAGCTAGTCAGAAAGGACTGGATTTGAGGAACACAAAGTAAATGCCTGCTTTCTCACAGAGCACAGTGGGAGAACTCAGGGTTAATACATTCCATATCTGGAAGTAGTTTGCATTCCATTACTCTAAATCTTCAAAATGTAACAAGACACTGCACTCACAAAGACTGCCTGAATACTTTGTGGACAACTCAATTCTAAGGATGACTGTGAAAGGAAAAAGTGATGAAATGAGATGCTCAAAGAAGGGATTCCATGCCACTGTCTCAAGGCTCGGGTATTTCCCACAGCAATAAAACCTAGGAACCTATAGAAGAGTACAGGAATTTTTTTCCATAACATTTAATGAAGAAAAAATAAGGCACATAATGATCACAGACTAATACTGAATTCACTTTATAAGTGTGAGACTGAAACTTTTTAAAATAAATAATTGCTTCTAGGTTTCTTCTTTCATAGAGAGACATTCATGTCTCTCTATGATGTCTCTTACCCTAGGAAGTAAACCTTACCCTAGGAAGATCTGGTCTGCAACTCACAGAATTAGTAAAGACACATGGATAATTTGAATGACAGCATTTCAAATAACATACTTTAAGTGATTAAAAGTAACATACATTTGATTAAATCTCTCCCATGCAAAAATAACCCCTGCTACATTTCAATTTAACAATATTTTAAGTTACCATCTTTCCTCATACCTATTTTTTGCTTCTAAAATTTTTAGTTAAAAAAAAAAAAAGGCCGGGCAGGGTGGCTCATACCTGTAATCCCAGCACTTTGGGAGGCCAAGGCAGGCTGATCACTTGAGGTCGGGGGTTTGAGACCAGCCTGACCAACATGGAGAAACCTCATCTGTATTAAAAATACAAAATTAGCCAGTTATGGTTGCACATGCCTGTAATCCCAGCTACTTGGGAGGCTGAGGCAGGAGAATCACTTGAACCCGGGAGGCAGAGGTTGCAGTGACCCAAGAGCATGCCATTGTACTCTAGCCTGGGCAACAAGAACGGAAAAAAAAAAAAAAAAAAAAGAAAAAGAAAGGACACTGGCTTTTTGTGCCATCTCAATGACTGTTAGCTACTATTACTATTGGTATTATTACTCAAAACGTGTCTTGGTCATCCAAAGCAACTTTTAAACGTTAACCTTCACTATATCTCTGGATATATCTGATAGATTGGATAAATTAGAAGATTTACTTCTCCATATTTATTATTTGCTCTCTAATTCGGCATTTTGGTGCATGCACTTTCCTGCTGCTAGAATGCCCTTGGTCTCTATCCATTAAAAATCACACAGATAGTGCTTGAATAGTGGCCCCAAAGTGAGTTCTACACATTCTTCCTTGATTACACTGTAAGAAGTCTTTCCCAAAGATAACCAAAGATATTTTATTCTAATAAATTAAATATCATGTCAATGAGATGATAAACTTAACATAGACTCGTTGAAAACTAGTGCATTTTGATAAGAGGAAAATGCTTAATTGCAGGTGACTATAGTAATTATATTCACAAGCATATTAGATTAAAAACAATTACATTTATTTAATATTTAATTTCTTCCACAGCTAGAAACAGCAATATTAAATGCAAAAGCTTTATCACTGTATAAAAAATGAGAAATTTTTTCTTTTCATATGAGAAATAAACATAAGTGAGAATGATTCTGAAATGAAATTGGGCACTAAAACTTAGTTGTTAGATCTCTTGTTATTTGGGCAAAATAGTGATATATATGCAAAACTGATGTAGAAGTTAGAAGACAGAAACACATAGAATAAAAAAAACATGAGAATTACATAGAGAGCCCAATGAATAAACTACAAGCCGAAACTAAAGTTTGGGTGGTTTCTTAGGTGTTTTTTCAAAGGAGTTTATGACACTATTTGTTAGTTCTGTATCACATTGAAAGACAAAGATACAAAAATATAAATAGAAAGCTGATTGAGAGAATCAGGTTTACCAGATAATAACATTTTGGTGAAGAACAAAGGAGGCAAAAGTATCTCTAGGCTTTTATGTGTTCAAATACTGATCTGTGATAGATAGATATATATATATATTTGGTATATGTTACAGAAAGACATGGTTTTCCATACTAACAGATGACTTTCACTTACTTTGAGCATTTTAGGGCATCTATGTCTTTTACACAGGGCTATCAGGACACAATAGGATAACAATATCTTGTATAAGGCTAGAATTTGCACCAATGTGCCAATGCAATTCTCTAAACATAGATGAGTCAAATTCTATACGGACATTGATTTTCATCATTTTAATTTCTTTTTGCCTGAGCAAATAGAAATCCTTTTTCTACAATTATCAAATATAATATGCTACTTCCTATACTGAAACAAAAATCTGTTGCTTGTATTCTTCAGATGATTTTCACTGTTGTACATAACCAAGTATCTTTACTCATTGTAAGTATACAAGTTAAGTAAAATAATGAGAATATGAAATTTTAAAAGTTATAATCATGCTTTGTGATTAACACATGAAACAAATAAAGCTTAACCTTTGCTGAGCATTATTTATTTGGTTCTATAATATCTGTTCCATTGGTTTCTTGGATGGAACAGGAAAATAGGGAGACTGTACTTTTAAAATATGTATTATGTGAAAGAATATATATACTGCAGATGTAAAATAGTGATATATTGTGAAAAGGATATTTGGAGTCTGATTTTCCTCTGGGAGTAAAAGAGGGCATAATTAGTTCTATTTAAGCCGAGAATTGTAATTTTGTCCATACTCAGACTGATGTCATTGTTCCAGTTTTAACTGAATATATGGTTGCCTTGAACACTTAATGAGTGCTTCTTTTGGGCAGGCACTCACTGCTTTAAACATGTTAAATAATTTAATTTCCACAATGAGCTTTGGAGGAACTATGTCACAGATGCAGAAAAGGAATTATAGGAAGGTTAAAGAAATTAGAGAGGTCCCACACACAGTAGCTGGCTGGGTCAGTAGTTGAAACCTGGTTGACTGATCCCATAACTGGTGCTCTTCACCACATTACTTCTCTGATGTGAGAACATGTACAAAGGTCACTCATAATTCCACAGTATGCTATAAGTTCAAAGGAATTAAAAGCATACTTGGAGAGCAAAATAAAAAATGATATCTTCTAAAATTAAAAGTTCCAACCTCTAAAAATGGTAACATTTGTGATGCTTATGGAAAAACTGTTCTGAAATCAGTAAGAACAGGGTATGTCTCAAGCATGTATTTAATTAGTATACCACATCCAACCAGGTGAGCAGGTTGTACTTCAGGCACATTTTAAAGCTGAAAACTTTTCAGGAGTAATCCAATATGCCCAAGGTTGGTTTATTCATTGCTAAAAATCTCAAAGGAAGACTGTTGATTTGCATGAGGTTTAGGGAAGCGAAGGAGGATACAATAATTCAAAATACTTTTGCATTTTTTCATGTTTTGCATTTTTCAATGTTTCTAGGATGACCCAGAGCATATCACACTGAGAAAACCTGATTGGAATATTTTTATTTGTGCAGTAGGTATAGATCACTTAACATCAAGCGAGGATGCATTGGGCTATTTGTGGTCAATAGCAATTAAGTTGATCTAACTCCCTTTACATCATCAGTCAGAGTTCTGATAGTATTTATTTTTATTTTTCCTGTGGAGATCTCTTAAGAGTATTTCAGTATATTTGACTATTATATTGGTATTTTAAATTAAGATATTAATCTTATTTCCATATATCAGCCTGTGATGAGTTCATGAAACATAAGCATTTTCCTATATTCCAGGCCACGAGAATATTTATATAATCTAGTTCCAGGCCAAACAAAACTGAAGACCACTGTGCTTGGAATACAGTTGTGCCCAACAATGAGTTTTCTTGAATGTGGGTCACACTGTTCTTGTCAGTAGCTTGGGAAGACTTGCTTAAAGCAGCTGGCTAAACAGTGTTTATTTACAGTTTTAAATTGTTATGGTGCTTCTTTACAATAAATAATACCACTAAAAATAATAGGGCCAATTGACGTCCTTTTGAAATTAGAGAGGAAAGTAAGTTAAAGGAGAAGAAACTTAAAACATTAGAAAAAAGAACACAGACTTAAAATTAACTTCAAAACAATACAATGTGCCTTTGTAACTACTTTAGATGTTTCCTTGAAAAAAAAAAAAAAGGTAATCTTCCTCTATATTGGATATATAAGCACACTTTTTATAAGCATTATGAAAACAATTTCTATAAAAATTACTACAGAGTGATTTACATTATCAAGGAATATGTTACTAGATATCAAGCTCAATTTTAACTGTGAGAGGCAAATATTAAATTATTCAATGTTAAGTATTTGCTAAAAATAATTCTAATATAAGCCTGAATGTTTAATTTTTATAATAATTTCAATAGGCATTAATATTATGTTGTCATAACTTGAGAAATATCTTCACACCACTCCATAAAATAACTTAAAATTACAGATTTCCTCAATCATTAGCTTAATTCAAGCTCTAAGAAGTTAGAATTCACTCCAATCCATCAAAAAAGGCATTTCTGCATTGTCTAATATCAGACATTTTGCCTATATAAAATTAAGTATATTTATATAATAATATAAAATATTTATAAAATGATTCTAAAATTATTTACTATAGCCTATTTCACATGACTTACTGTGATCCTTGACAGAAGAGAACTGTCACCTTGTAACAATTTATAAAAGTGATATCTGTATTTTGTCTTATTTCATTTACTCATGCCTATAAAAGGGACATTCAGTAGATAGTTACTTCTGTTATTACGAAATTTAGTATTATCATTTAGCCAACATAAGTTTTCCATTTGATTATTTTCTCTTTCCTTTTATTTTTCTGAAGTGTATGACTAATTCATGCTTCCACATTACCAAGTTAGGCTATATTATAATTTGATCTCCAAACATCAACTCCAGATAGAATAATTGTATATGGCATATAAGACCTGCTTGCTATATCTTCCAAAGTGATGAAGAAAGCATGTATTCCTTCTAGGTTTAAGGGTAGCAGGCAATTATGATTTTGAATGATTAATAAGGGGTGTTTCATTTTTATTTAATTGTCAGCCGTTCTATACTAACTGCCACCATGGATTGCCTAAAACTTCAATAGAGGATGATGTGACACCAAAAGTGAAAATTCTCATTATAAGAGAAATAAGCCAATGTAGTAAAGAGAAGACTCCATATTAAAAAAGGTTAAGATATTTTTCATCTAGAGTCAACTGACTTTGTTGTACAATAATAGCTTAATGTGTAAACTATTATTACATACAATATGAAGTTTTAAACCTGCGAGTTACGATGCATACTTTTTAATATACACAATCTATGGTATTTATTACATATGTACATATTTGACATTTTCATACTCAACATTTATACTCTATGCATCTCCCTAAATTTCTTTCTAAAACTACAATATCTTAATTTTTGTTCCTGGACATTTCATTCTCCATTGCAATTCAACAAGTGAGCTGAGACAAAAAAAAAAAGACTTTAGGAAACTAAATTTTTTCCTCTAAAAAATTCCAAAGAAAGAAAAACACAGTAATTCCCAGAGAAACAGGAAGGGAGGGAAATGAAACCAATGCTTTTTCAATTGTCTCTTCTTCATCTTCAAGTAAATTGAACCTTTCCCCCCTTTGCCAGATGCAGATGAGGAAAGGCATTTTGTGGGAAAATACAATGCAGGGCTAGAACGTGATATTTCACCAAATCAGATGGCATATGCATATGTATCTAGTTTACAAAGCTTTCTAGGTAAAATATTTCCATATTCCTCAGGAGCAAGAACCAATGTCAAGGTTAGGATATTTCCTGTAATGTGTAATTTAAATCTCACAGAAGCTATATACATCCATTTCCCCTTTTCTGCTCTCCATAAAGACAGATTAACTGATTACCATCTTATCTGTGTAGCATTTGTTTAAATACTTAACATTTATTATGTCACCTCTTTACTTTTCCTCTCAATTCACAATTCCTTGAGCCATTTAAACTCTCTTCAGATACGCCATTTACCAAAATGTTAATCTCTTTACTCTATTTAAAATTTCCTTTAAGCATCCTAGTCCACAATTTGTCACAATCTTCTAATCTGTGTTCAAAGAAAAATGAAATACAAACATCTCAATTTTTCTACTCTTTTGCTATTAGATAGTATTCAAGTTAATATATTTAAATATTTGTTGCTATAAAGCCATTAAGTTAACAAAGGATTATGTTTCAGTCAATAAGATATGAAGACAAGTATAAAGCATTTCTGATAGACTAGCCATAAAGAGAACTCAAAAGATAGAGAAATTATCCAAGGAGAACACTATGTCTTCCAAAATGATGAAGAAAGCATGTATCACTTCCAGGTTTAAGGGTAGGAGGCAATGTGACTTTGGATAATTAATACTAACTAAATTGTTTTCTTTGCTCACACACTGGTATATATTAGGCTCTGCAGATGTTTTTTTCCCTATATTATCAAGGAAATCACGGCTATTAAATTTGAGTGGAACTCAAACATACTCCATTATTTCTCCAATTATATAAAGTTTAAACCCCAGAAAAACTAATTTTTAGTTAGAGACTAGGATAGTAGTAATGCTTTGGGTGGTAGTAACTCTAAGTGGGCAAAAGAATGGATTTCTTGACATACTATAGTAGTAATGTTTTGGCTACTGGACATATTATGTGACAATGTTTTGGTAACTATATAGGTGAACTCATTTTGTAAAAATTTCTTGAGTTATACATTTATGATTTTTGTACTTTTCTATATGCATATTATACCTTGATTAAAAATTTTTAAAATAAAAAAAAACTGCTACCTGTAAAGTTGATTTCAGTCATGAATCAAATCAATTGGAAATATAAGTAATATTAATACATGTGAGAAAATTATGGAAATTTAAATAATAAGTAGATAACCAATGATAGTAAAAAAACTTATTTTTAAGAAGAAATATTGCTCTTGTGATTATGTTAAAAACTTTATCTTTTACAAGCAAAGTGTAAACATTAATGGATTAAATGGTAGAATCCTTCTGGATTTGCTTTGAAGCATCTGAATGAAGGAGCAGTTTTATCAGTGTTTGGATGAAACAAGTTTGGTCAAGAGTTGATTCTTTAAGCTGAGTGATGGAAAACATGCAAGATTTAGTACACTATTCTCTCTACCATTGTATGCTTGAAATTATTCATCATTTTAAAAATATTTAAAAATACTGCTTATGAGAACTCTTTAGATTCTGTATAATATTGTCCTCTGTTACCACTGTTTTTTTAAAAAAGATTGAGGTAAGTAAAGAATCAGGATAAAGCTATTTCATGACCTCTAATGTAATCATCTGCTGTGCATTTCTAAAGAAAATAGACCTAAAATCTGTACTACCAGTGACTAACAGGACAGTTAATTCTGGAATCATAACTAGGCTTATTAATGGTGAAAATAATACACAAGAATTTTATCCTAATTTTTCAGGTCAGCCTCAAGTTTCCTATACGTTTTCTAAGCATACAATGTCTGGCAACTGCCGAGCTGTAACATTAACTCTCATATCTATAGACTTATTCCTACCATTCGGATTAAATCTACCTGTGAAACATTTACGCTTACATATACCATCAGGTGTATATCATCATGACAAATTTATTATATCTATTTTGTCTACTGTTGCCATTGTTGACTCAGAACTTTCTACTATGTTTTACACTTTAAGAAACAAACCCATATCTTTTATTAGAAGAGAAGAGCTCCTCTATCTTGACTATTTCTGTATTCAAGGTGATTCAGAATTTAATCCAGAAAATATATATTTAATGTTGATTTCAGTTAAGTGTTACTTCTATGTTTATGTCTTGTTAAAAGAAACTTAGTTGAAAAATTTGATGAAGACATTTTAAAATATCTTTTTATGGAATAAAGTGGTAATTTTCAGCCCAAATATAGTGACTGACATATAGATGAGCCTTAAAATACTTGGTGATAAACTAAAGCTAATTTTCTAGTTTCTGTAAAATATATGATGAATATCAAAGACAGGTAATATTGGAATCTAGTGTAAGATTCAGGCCAATCTTAAGGTGAGGAAAACCTCCTACTGACTACAACATTTTAACTAGCAGTTAAAAATACTGCCTTTCTCATAATACATAAACACTAGTACCAGAAACCTGTTTCATCTACAGTGTCATAGTTTGTTTTGCCATACTTTAGCACTGTAAACTTAACAATCAGTGCCTTAAAAAAAAAAATAGACTACCCGGGCGTGGTGGTTCGTGCCTGTAATCCCAGCACTTTGGGAGGCCCAGGCCAGGAGATAGAGACCATCTGGGCTAACAGGATTACACCCCGTCTCTACTAAAAATACAAAAAATTAGCCGAGTGTGATGGTGTGTGCCTGTAGTTCCCAGCTACTCGGGGGGCTGATGCAGGAAGATCAGGAAGATCCCTTGAACCTGGGAGGTGGAGGTTGCAGTGAGCCGAGATCGCACCCCTGCACTCCAGCCTGGGTGACAGAGCGAGACTTAACCTAAAAAAAAAAAGATGACAGTATGGTGCAAAAAAAAAAGGATATACTAAAATGCTAAAATGGATTGAATCTTGTATCTGTTTCTCAACAAGCACCATACTGTCATGTTAAACAACTTCTGATAATAAAGTAGCCATTAGTTAAATACATTGACTCCTATCTCCTATGTTGCACATAATCAAAGTTTGTTCCCTAGATAGAATTAAAAATTAAACTGATTAAAAATGTAATGACTCTATATGGGATTTAAATGTATGTGAGTGTATCCATATGACTGAATCATGAAACCAGAACATATAAAATGTATTTATAATCCCTTGTTGAATGACTTGAAGTTATCTTTGATAATTCAAACTAACACTGTATTGTATATATATACAGACACTTTATCAAAGTTAATTTCAAATATTGTCTCTTCAATCCATACAGTCAAAAGAATTGTATCTCTAAGAGAAAGGGTATGGGTAAGTGTCTTGCTATTACCATACATAATGTATATACATTATGCCATATAAGGTACAAACTATAGAATCATAAATAAAATCTGATTTTGATCTGCAAAATTCCTAGCTTATAATTTATTTTTAATCTATGTTTTTGGTATGTAATTACGTTTTGGGAGACAAGGTTTTTGAATTTCCTACACTCTCCTCACCTAAATTGAAGTAGGTCAAGGTAATTTACAGTGACTAGGAAGTGTTATTGAAACTCAATACAAACCTAAAATATTTTGTTATACTCCAGGAAACATTAAAATGACTCACATTATGCTGAGTTTAATCTTAATTCAGTAATGTTATTTAATCTTGAATAGTGAATCTCAGAGTTCGAAATAGTTTCTAATCTATATTATCTAAATGACACTATCTAATTTCTATTAAAAGGATTGAAGATGACGAAGACTCACCCAAAAAATGTCTGGCACATTGAGTATTGAATAATGTTTAATGATATTTATAGGCAATTGAATTTGTAGATTCCAGACTTATTTACAATATCTTTATAACTTAACATATTTAAATTTTGACTCATAAACCTTCAGTATGATGAGGCAGGAAAAAATTCCTAAGTAGGTATTTCTTTTCATTGAATAATTCTATTTATAGTTTAATTGATAGTCTTACTTTGTTAAGCTCATATGATAGACAAATGCTTACACATTTTACATCAATGTACAAAATAAGAAAGAGGATGAAAATGATCTGTAATATAAAATGAGGTATATAAATAATATGAATATGCTAAATGTAAATTATAAGAAGTCCTAAATATGCATGAGATAAACTGCTTTGAAAAGCAATTGAAGAGTCATACTAAAGAGCTATAAAATATTGAATAAAAGTATAATTAACTTTTATCGATTATGTTTTCTCTATATGCCCTTAAATGATAATATTTTACTTAACCATTTATTTGTGAACTCAAAAACATAATTTTAAAATGCAAATAAATAAATCCTACATGGGAATTAAATTAAAAATAAAGTGACTAAACTAGAGGAAAATATAAACCTCTCAGCTTTATAAAAAGATGAAACATGAGAGCTAACATATTAAGTTACTAGTAAATAAAAGAAAGATGGTATTGCAGATAGGGAAGAATGGGTAGTAATTAAAATTCTAAGAGTGTTAAGAAATATGAAACAATGTAACTCTGCCTTAGGATATGAAATAAGTTCTTAGAACAAATCAAAAGAAGTATAAAATCTCAGAGTCCTGAAACACTCCATGATATTTTACACAAACACACTAGTTGGGTGCATTTCAATAGCTTGAATTAGTTTAAATTCTACTTCCCCATGTAAAAATCTGTAGGTGTAGCTAAAAAAGAATATAACTAATTTAAAACATTTTTTAAAAATTGGAAGAAAAGAATAAAGTTTGCTTGGAGGTATCAACAACTGCATGTGTGCATAAATGAATGAATAAATAATGACAACATTAATGAAATTTTGCATAGTTTAAAAATGCCCATTAATTCATTTTTCATCACATAATTATTTAGCATTTATAATATGCATAGCTGGATAATGAGTCAAAATATGCCAAGAGAGTACTTGTATTGGGAAGAAAAATTGTAGTAGAGCTGGAGCAGATTTTAGCAAAGTTAATAAATGGTGAGAAAGCAGCTGCAAAACATAGTACTTATTATTGTGTAAGTTTTGAATACTTAGAATATAAAGTTTGGGGTGAACCACAGGTCAAATTATCAAAATAAAGTCAATTCAATTGGAAGTCATTACAATGGCACTTTTAAATATTGCAGATAATTATAAAGATAACTATACTGATAAAAGAAACTATGAAATTGTTCTTTAACTGGGGGAATAGAAATTTCTTGCATGCTAACTAGTTCCAAATTACCCACAGGCACAAATTTTAAATGACTTGAAATAAGTCATAGAGAAGTACTGATGTCTAAGTAAAACAAATCAAATTGCTTACAGAAATGACCAGATATTTATGTATAAAACAACTGCTGTGTTTCATATCTGCACCTCAGAAGGATTTTTATAGCTTTCACTTTAAATTGTACTAGCTGAGATAGACCACTATACAACAATTAAAGAAAAAGAAACAAAATATTATAATATCTCATGTATCTAGTGTTACAGAGAAGTTGCTATCAACGGCTGCATCAGTTAGTTAACTGGAGGAATGACACGAACTATGAATAGATGATCATTTTTCAGAGAAGTAGAATATAAAAAATTCACCAAATACAACAAAATAAATAATATTTTAAAATAGCACAAAATATAATAAAATTCAGATAGAGAAAATGAACAGGGTTATTTTATTTTATTTTTTTCTGATGCCAAGTTATCATTTGTTTCCTATTCCTGGAGTTGAAGTGAGTAAACTTTTTGATAATGACAGATTTATTCATAATTCCTGGATAAAGGGATTTAATGATAAAATAGAATGACTAGTATATTTCTAAGACCATAAAACTGTCCCAAAGAAACTGAAAAAGTGAGAAAATTAGGTTCACCAATCTGTATGTATATAAAAAAGTAAAAGAACAACAAAAAAAGCTCACCCTCAGAGTACACATAGTAGCACAACATGGAAGAAAACTAATCAGAAATTAACACATCAAGTAAAAAAGAAAAAAATCCTGCAAGAGAGGTCTGTTCATTTAGTGGTGTATGGGCCTATATGAAAGCAAGGCCTTCTATAAAAATATTTATTTTTGGACTTTAACATTGGATAGTGACACCATATTTATGACATTAGAGGAAAATACAAATCCTAGAGAAAACACTATACAGAGGTACATAAGTATGAGAGTAATGTGTATCAATAAGAAAAATCATTTTATTTTGAATTCTGTGTATGCTCTTACTGCACTACTGAGTTCAACAAATTATGAAAACTCACAGAAGGCAGGCTGAGATAATGAAGGGATTGGAAGAAATGTTACTAAACAAAACATGTTCTGCAATTTCAATCAACTAAAAACTTGAAGTGCACATAGACATAATATAGATACCTAAAATTTTCCCCCATTTAAAGTTTATCCATAAAAGGTCTAGATAAAGCTTTAGCAGTATTCTAAATGAACTGTTTTAGAAATTTATTTTTTTAATCATGATATGGGTGCGTCAAGTTGAAATTTCAAGAAGGTTAACAAGTTGGCAAAAATAAAATTAGGTCAGGAGACAACCAGAATGACTTTTAGTATACTTGGACTAGTCCAAATGTTGTATAATATGAAAGCAAGATGGGCCATGAAAATAAATGGTTCCCTTTAGACTCTAGAAAGCTCCATTGATTCAGAAATGTAGTTATTATGATGCAGTTTTTTTTTTCACTTCATTCAGTCCAATTTATCATTGTATGACACTTAAATATTTTCACGAGTATATTTTGATGTAATTATATTGAGTATCTTATGATTATCTTCAATTTTTAGGAATTAATTATGTTTATTGGCAAGAATCAACAAGTATCCAAATAACAAATACTTATGCCTTTATTACTGTATAGTTCAGGCTGATAAGAACTGAATTTCATGTTCATTTACTGACAAAAATCTTAAGAGATGGTGTTCAAAGTATAAAGCCAAAATCATAAGCAGGAATGACTATAAAAATATTAAAGTGTTTTAACTAGGAGGGTTTTCTGAAATTATACTAATAATATAACTTTTGTCAATTACATTACTGACTTTATATTCATTTTATATTTTTATTTATGGAGATTATCCAGATGGTTTTACACATAACTTATTGTGTCATTTTAAAGAATGAATTATTTTAAGTAAGATGTCTATGGTTCTAAACAAATCCTTAAAATTTTCATGATAAAAATGCAATGCTATTTTAAAACTCCAGAAAATATTTTCTTTCATTTTAACATGATTATTTAAAGAGCTGCAGGTAATTATTAATTTTAATTAAAAATGAAAGTGGTATTTTAGTGTTTTTAATTACGCTAATGAAAATTAAATGTAAAGTAAAACTGAAATTTATTAACATTTTAAGGTAAATGTAAATATAGCATTTCTGAATATATGGCCATGTTCTACATGTTTAAATTTATTTACGCAGTCTTTGAGTGAATCCCTTTGCTCCATATCAACTTAGCAAACTATGACATTATAACAAAAATAAGAGAAAACAAGCTCAGAAAGTGCTCATGAATAACATAGCAAGTATTGAAAGATGTGTTTAAAATTATTCCTGATTTTTAAAAGTCTCCTTTTATTAAATGCATCATTTAGGCTCTTCATGGGTCTTTTGTTAATACATTAAAATAAAAAGAAACATAACTGTAAGCATATTTGTAAGAACATGAAGTACATTATTTAATGTTTGCATCCATCTATTTTTGTGTAAAAGTTGTTTTCTTGCAGTTTTTAGTTTTAACTTTAGCAATCGGAGGTACAGAAATCAAAAGTTATTTGTATTGACAATGATCTCTTTTGTAATTTTAAGCATATCTTCACTTCCTTGTCATTACTGTAGAATTGACAGTGATAGTTTCATTAGGCTTTTCAGAGCTTTACACAAACATAACTAAATACACTGCTATTTTTCCTAACATTAAAATGTACATTATATTCATTATGAAACTGCATATTTAGCAAAAAAACCTATAACTTTAATAATTATTAAAATATTCTGATTAAAAGCAAGTAATTAGTGCCAATTTTTAGCTTTTTTAATTATGTAAGGGACTTGCTTTTAGACTTAAAAGATGACACTATTTCTATTCTGAATGAAAAAGAACACAAGTATCAATAACTATCACCACATGAATTTGGGGGGCAAAATGGTCAGGAGTAGTCTTGTTTTAGAGTTTATATTATCAGACTAACCATAAATTTTTTATGATTATTAAGTCAGAGCCATGTGTAATTTTAAATATAATTGGATGACTCTAAGATGACATTAAATACTAAAAGTTAAATAAAAAAAAAAAAGTCTAGATATGATTAAAGTTGTATGAAGAACTAAGAAGAGTAGAAGTGAAAACAACAAAATAGCTATTCTTCTGCAAATTTCCCACCCCGGGTCACACGTCAACCCAAACCCTAAATTTTGAGCAGTATGAACTGGCTAAAACAGATTAGGGGGAAAAAAAAAAAAAAAACCTACTATTAAAAACTAATTCATTCCAACATAGACATATATATATATGTTGAATATATATATGAATAATGTGCAAATAATTAAAAATTTCCTGATGAAATAACAGATGCATTCTTTTGATTTTTAGCAACACACATAAATGTTAATAAATTTTATAATCCCTGAATGAGATTTCTAAATGAAATACCAGATTCTTAAGAAATAGAAAAATTTGCATTAAATATATATGCAGCAATAATATTTTCATAATAAAAATTGCTTCCAATGGTCTTATTAATAAAAAAATCTAGTCAGTAAAGGAAAGACATTTGTAGATGTTTAAAATTCCGGTCTATATGTAAGTGTAATTTCACCAAGAGCACTAAGAGCAAAAGAGGGCAAGTTGATTTTCCCACTATATTTGAAGTAGATTTACCTGTTAGTATATGGTAAAAGCAAATATTGTATTTATTTAGAAATACAAATTTTTATTAATCTGAATCATATGCCCTTCACTTTTTGCCTTGAAATTATTAATAATGTATTTCTTTAATGTACATTCTTAGTTTAAGTGAAACAGTAGTTAAATTCACTGTTTAAAATTTGGAAAAGTTTTACTTTTAATAATAAATATAATTTTGAATCCAGAATTCAATTTCAGAGGCAAAGACCACATCATGTTCCTCACTTATTAAAATTTGGTTTTAGGCTACTTTATTTCACTATCATGTGTGGATTTGTGAATTAAACTTAAGACATTAGCATCCAAATTGCATTTCAGACATCTCAACATTTCCTGTCTTTAAGTATTCGTTCTGTCTTTGTATAACTTTAAAAAGTAAAGCAAAACAAATGATTTTTTTGGTTCTGAAGTGCTAAAGTGGTATATCACGCTGGGGTATTTGGGGTTCTGAGTAATTTGAAAAGCTGAAAACAATCTTTCATAAAACACCCCCTGACTATTGTTGTCACAATGTATGCATCTAATAAAAGACCATTCCTTTAAGCATATAACACTTGTCTATTTGCATTATCTCTGTCCAGATTAGTAGCCACAACCTCAATGCATTCAATCTTTGCTTTTCACATTATACATCATAAGGGCTAAAATAAATATTCTTCTGTTTTTTTTTTCTTTAGGTTTTTAAAAACACTTTTACTTTTCAATTTCATCGATCATAAATGAAATGACATATCTACAATCTGTCTCATCTTTTGTTTCTAGCTTATAAGTTCCACAGTTATTTTTGTAGTAGATGAAAGAAAACATTATGTAGGATGGATCTGCTATACAAGATAAGTCATCTTTTGATTGAGTTGTCATGAGTTTTTATCTTTGTCAAACATTATTTATGTAGTTTGACCAAGATATTGAATTGTCAGTAATATTTATCCATTAATTAAAAGAAAAATATTTCTATTTCTCATTACCAAGATCCTCAAAGGAAATGCATTATGGAATCTCAAAGCATTTTTATTCTTCACAATGATTATATAAAATAATAAATTTGGAGAATATAGTCCTATATTTTGAAAGAGCTGAGTGCAATTATTAATGCCTCAATGTTAGAGGAATCTATTATTTTAAATAAATAAAGAATATTGCTCTAAAGTGCTGCCAGCATCCTGTCACTTTTATCCTTGTTTCTTAAAAAAACCTGAACTCCATTTTTACCAAAAAGAGTGGAATGTTGAACTTTATCTCCTCAAAGGGAACACTTTTACAGAGCCCTTTGTGTAATACTTACTCAAATATGGTGGTTTGTAAGGCGCTCGCGTATTAGACAGCAGTCCGTCCAGCTCCTTCCTCTCCAGAGTGCTGTGAAGGGCCTTCTCTTTGCCAAAGGTAGAGAAGGACCGCTCCGCCCCAGGCTGGGCTTCTGGAGTTTCAAACACCTCAGTGTCTGGAACAGAGTCCATGCCGGGTACATGCAGATTGCTGCGATAATCAGCAGCCTGGCGTCCATCAGAAGGGACAAAAGAAGGCATCCAGCACCGATCTGAGTGGCCCAGAGCTTTACATTCCTCAGTGCAATTGGAGAACAGATCCATACCTGTTAGCAGAAAAAAGAAACTACAGATGTAGTATTCACCAACATGACCAGTTACTTAGCAGTGTAAGATTACAGGCAGCATGACGGGTGACAAGTGAAGGTGTCTTAACAAATTTTTCCTGGCTTATCCTGACAGAAACCAAATATCATTTTGTCTCATTTTTGTTCATCACTTTAAAAAGAGAAAGTGATCGGCAAATGTAAAAGATAAGACTCTTCTGGCAAAGAGGTCTCTGAAATAGATGTTTCTAAACTACGTAGGGTGTTGGGGAAAATATTGGCTCTAAATAATGTAAATAACTGGGAAATGGTGAGTAAAAAAAGTAGACATCTTTTAAAAAATCTCTCATGAAGCGTATAATAGAGAAAACAACAAGGTGTAAAAGCTTTAAAATCCATGATCCCTAACAATGATATCTGAATTTTTTCCTTAAAAACAAATAAACATAAGAAATATGCCAAGCACCAAAAATGATATTTAGATTATGAAATTTGAATATGAAGCAGAAAGTGAAATTCAACAGAAATGTGGTATACACAGAGGAAAATCAGTAAAAATCAAGAATAAAATACAATTTCATTAGCAGCCAAAAGCATATTTTCTGAGGTTTCTAGGAAATGACTTCCTAAAGGTATTCCTCAATGACACTGTGGTAGTCCATATTACTAAAAACCACTTATCATTTACCACCTTAGACAAATCCAGAACAAACGACTGTAATTAGTGAAACCAAGGTAACCAAATGCAGTGTAAATCAACTGCAGATACTATTGACAAATATCTTATTACTTGCTCTATATTGGAACACACTTGTCCTAGTCAACAAAGAGTTGTTTGCTTACTAATCCTATAATACCAAGATCTCAGAGGACAAGTTCAAATTTCATTGTCTTCCTTAGATTGACAAGATTACAAACATTATCTGATTATGATCAAGAAAGGTCATTCAGTTTCTTAAGCAAACCATAAGAATTTTCGAGCAATACAGAATACTATTTAATATGAATGCTGATACATAGCACTACACAGAAAAACACATAAACAAAGATAGCATTTTAATGTTTTTCTAAACATAGTAACATATCTATCAAATATTTTAAAACAGGGCCGAAACGATCTCAACCTATTCTCAAACTTTAAATGGATAAGAAGCTCCCCGGCTCACGGGCATGGAGCTGGGTGTGGAATGACAGTGCCTAGTAGGCCACTTTTATTTTTTAAATAATATTAAAAAAAAGAAAAAATAATTAAAAAAATCTAAAACAGGATAAATTTGAAAAACAAAAGTATATTATTAGACTGTAGAAAAGAAAGTCGAGTCCATACACAGTCTGGAAAAACATTTTTTAAATCAAAAAAGTAATATTTATTTACTGAACATACTTGATTGTTACTTCTATTAATATCAAAAATGATTTGAGCTCTTGAGCAAGTTTTGAATTTTTAATTCCTGATAGTATTCTCTTATATATTGATTTATGTGTGTTTGTGTATATGTTATCTGCATATAAAAAATAAAATAATTTTTCAAAATTATGAACACTCTAGTTTGTCTAAAAATAATTTTTCAAAATTATGAACACTCTAGATTAGTTTGTCTAATACTATCTAGATTATCTAGATTATCTAATACTTAACTCTAGTATTTTGGAGTTAAGAACAGCTAATTACATGAATTTTAAAAAGTAACACAAAGCTTCTTATCATTTATTAATCTCACTGTGTAATGACTTTTTAAAAATTTTATATTAAACTATGTAGGATGCTAAGTCTGACTTTGATTATAATATTTCACTGATAATTTTCCTGTATAAGTCTAGAAATAAATTACTGATCAGTGAACTGTTGAGGAACAGAAACGTGAGCTGAAGCTGGGATTAAGGAATCTGACTGAGAACAGCATGTAAAACATGTAAATGTTTCACTAGACACCAGAGAAGCTCACTCCTTTATCCTATTTTAGGAAGAAGATATGTGAAAAGAAAAAGAGAAAGGGAAATAGAATGTCCCTGATACACATTTACATACTAACTAGGTAGAGGCTACAGAACTAGAGAGAAGATTTATATTTTGACATGATAAATGCTGCCTATTTGTTAATAGAATGATAGGGGAACATAGATGTTTTTGATAGTAGAAACCGTCTTTAAGAGTAAAATTATTATGAGCAATTATTTATTTTTAAAATAAACTTAATACATACTCAATTTGAATAGCTGATATAATTACATTCCAGTATAAATTTGAACTAATACCATTTTTCCCACATGACGAATAAATACCATTTTAAATATGCTAGATAAGACAATATACAACCTTTCACATATTTTTTTGCACCTAGGCCCAACTACTCTTCTACTTGTGAATATGATAATTCTACACATAACTTTAATAATCTAGTATGTCAACATACATTAGGATACTGCTTGATTTTGGTAGAAATTACTTTTATGTAGTTTATACCCCAATGTGCCCATTTTCCTATCTGGCAAGTATGTTTTTCTTCTGCCTCTTTCGATTATTTGAGTTTGGTTAAAATTTCCTCAGATTACATAGTAAAGTTCACACAAGTTGAGAATCGGTATTAAAAATAAACTATAGCAAGTGCATGGCAAAAAAAAAAAAAAAAAGTGAAGACATAGAAAAGTTTTTTTGTTTAAAGAACAGTATCACTCTACCAAGGCAATAAATGTGTAAATAACGTTCTTAATAAATCTATGAATTAATCCTTTTAAAGTGGAAGTCCTTTAGTAATAACATGCAGCTTCATACAACTAGAAGGAAAGGTAAGGTGGCTCAAATTGTACATAAATGTTTCACCAGTTTTATTGATAAGTGTACCTATTTCTCAGGAAGAAAAATCAGATATAGAAACAAACATTTAAAACATAACATTAATAGTAAATCAATAAACTTCAGATAAGTAACAGAAAAATTAATTGAAAATTGATTTTTTCATTTGTTGTGTAGTTATATAGTTTGAGAGCCACATAAATTTATTCCGTTACAATTCCTCACCTTCGGAAAACATTGTATAACTAACATTTTATCTTTTATCATCTGTCGTTAGTCCCATTAAATACAGTACTTTAATTACCAAATAACCAGAGGTATATTTAAGTTTTATTGTGATAAATGACTTTATGATGCACAAGGATGCCAGATATTACAGTAGCTAGGATATATTAAAATGCATAACTTTAATACTGCTCTTACAATTTTTTAATAGCTCAAATTGACACTTCAAAAGTTGGTAAGTTTAACTTAATTTTTCTTTTTCTCATTCAATGCCCTTACTATGGAAACTGTGGGTTTTTACAACAGAAAATTACAGACCAAACCTCAATTAAATTAAAAAAAATTAAACAGACTTTAGGGATACATGTGCAATTTTGTTATATGAATTTATTGTGTAGTGGTGTAGTCTGGATTTTTAGTGTAACCATCACCTGAATAATGTAAATTGTACTCATTAGATAATTTCACATCCCTCACCTGTCTTCAGTCTTCCCATCTTTCAGAGTCTCCAATACCTACTATTCCAAACCTCAGTTTTGAAATTTTGATAATATCCAATAAATGTTTCAACATATACCTTTTACTTGCAATCTCTCTTTCTAGTTATTTATTTTTTCCATTTTTCAGAAATAATCTGTTCTGCAAGGGATGACAGCTGACGTGATAGACTGCCTGTTATGCAAATATATATGTAGACAAATTTTGAAGTACGTGGTTTTCAACTGGCAAGTAACTTGTCCTGTATACTCAGAAGCAGTGGATATTTCCATTGAGACCAAATTGTGATTTCAGAAATTTTAGAATTCAATCTGTGCTATTTTTTTGGTGACTGTCATAATACAATATTGTATGAACATTTCTTTTTGTGCAACAAGCTTTCATTCAAAACATTTATTTTTTTCCAAATATGATAAATTATTTTTAAAGAAGATAAAAATCTTCTCATGTTTTGAGAAGATTTCTAGTCTCTTAACTACTTAAGATACATTAATTGTAACCGCAAAAATTGCAGTATGTTTTAGGAAAACATGGTTTTGAAGCAGATAGTTATTAACACAACTCACTCATGAAAAAATCAAAATAAGTCCATAAAATTTTCTCCCTACCTATAATCTTTCAAAATGTATGTATTTTTCACCATTTCCTCTCAATATTTTGTCTTCTATATTGCTTCCAGTTATAAATCTCTCCACATTTTCAAGTTGTAGCTCCAAGTTTCACCAGTGAATAAGGTTTTATAAATACTGGTGTAAATTCATTTTGTACATAAACCCAAAAGCAAATTTGACAATTATCTAAATTCTTAATGGAGTTTGGAAATAGCTATTTGTGTTTATAATAAACCAATAATTCTATTGCTGATATTGTAGTAATGCAATGGCTTAACACATTTCAATGATATATTTTATCTACTAATTTGAAATAACTGACCAATCAACTCATTTTATTTTTAAAATTCATAGTCAAATTTTGATCATGTATTGTATCTATATCTATAATTAGTTAGAAACTAAACATAGTTGGAAGATAAGTTCTCCTATAACTGAAAGAAAAAATTATTGAAGAGAAATTTGGTAATTTTCAGAGAATGTCTAACAAGTAATTCAATCACTCATTAGGATTCTTTCTTCAACATATTTTTTTAAAGGCACAAGGTATTAAAAATAAATCTATAATTAAGCTTAGCATTATTGACAGTGTAGGTATTTTATAACAGGAAAAGCAACCTGTCACTACTAACAGATCACTTTAAATATACCTCAAATAATATTAAAATGTTTAAGAATATACAATTTAAAATATTCTATCTGTACCCTAAAATAGAAAAAAAAATTACATTTTAATCTAATGTCATAATAAAGTTGAAAACATATTTCTTTAAAGTCCAGTTCTTTGGCTATTTAAGCTGTGATTAATCAGTTTTTCCTCTTGTGATGGTTTATGTCTGCATTTACCACTTCTCTTTGGACTACTGCCATATCTAACCAATACATCAATAGTGCACTGAAAAAAACGGAAAGCACCTTGACAAGGCTATAGAAAGAAAGTGCCACAGAGCAGTGGTCAAGGCGAAGAATTTCACACATGGAGCCAGGTGCAGTGGAAAACTGAAAAAGCTTATGTGATTCTCTGTGCAGCTGTCTTCGTGTTTAAAGCCCTTCTATGAACAACGTTGGTGATGGCAAATGGCTTAGAAAAAAGAAAAGCAAGAAGGAGGGGATGTAAGATAGAACAAAAAAAGAAAACTATTCATAAAAGAATAAATAGAAGGCATATCTAAATAAATAATACAGAATAATGTTAATGAAGAAAAAGAAATAGTAGTAAAGAAAAAGGAAGTTTAAACAGGTGAAGCACTGAGCTAAATAGTCTGTACACTATAGTGTGGAATGTGGTACAAACTGAAAGAGAGAATTCGGAGTCTTTATCTTTCCAATGTTAGCTTTGCTTGATAATCTAACTTTTCCCCACTAAAACCTAGTTAAGTGAGATTTGCTTATTATAGCATAATGGTTTTATTTCCTATCCTGAACTTAGAAAGCTATGCTATGAGTAATATTACCCAATTTTGCAAAATAGTAAGATCACTAATATCTGGCTTTATATTGAAATACAACAGATTTATCTGAAATGGGCTTAAATTTTTGGAAATAGTCTAGCTGCCTGATGTGAGGCTTATAGTACATAACAGCAGTGTGGATTGAAAAAAGTCTTTAAGTAAATGCATTTTAATTCTCTGCATTTGAGGTTTTATACTTAAAAAAGAAAACACTTCAAAATCATTCTTATAATAAAATTAGACATTAAATCTGATTGCAATTCAGCACACAAAGGTGCAATCACTTCTTAACATAAGTGCTTTATTACAATCCTAAAATAGCTATTATTGTGCCCAGTATGTTGTGGCTGCCCTGTAACTACTAATGAGATACATAAACGGATTGCTAATTCTGTAATACTTTTACATGTTTAAGAACTTAAAGATAAGGAAAAAATTTTAACATTTTGATAAAAATAAAAACTCCCTGGCTAAAGTGTTTTCCACAACCATTTTAACATTTTCGTATTCTTTTAAATGCTTTGACATCTCCAATAATTTGAAAGAAACATTACAGAAATGGTAACACTGGGTGACTGTAAAATAAAGTAGCTACTGGGAAGATGCACTGATAAGAATATGTTCTCATCTATCTTCCAAATTTGGCTCTTTTTGCAGATGTTTATTCATTACTCTTTCTTCAGTTAGGGTATTATGGGTCATTATGTCTGAGGGACTAAACTAATTGAAATGTTCATTGAGATTGAAGTGCTACAAGAAAAACAAAGCGGGGCGTGTGGGGTGGGAAAGGAGTAAAATGCATCCAAAGAAACATGCAACAGATACTCTTTTTAAAACATTAAACATTTTGTTTTAAAAGTTTTAAAAGGCTGACAGTTAAATTAGAAATTCTGAAAAAGAACAAGAATGAGCAATGTTAAATGTACAGTTTTTAAAGATAACAATAAATCATATGCCATATATAGGGCAAAAATGAAAGGGACTTTGTACTCACACATAAACTTCTGGCAAGATCTGGTTTGTTGTCAGGTTCCCAGACACTAAATAGATGCTCTGTTCACTTAGCGTGAAGGCCCGCAAGGGGCAGGGACCTCCGGGGATTCTTGGCAGTTCTCAAGTCTCATTAGGCCTGCATATTAATGACTCACAGCAATATAAAGAGACCCTTGAGCAGCCTTTTTTCCCTTCCTCTTGCCTGGGTTTCCCAAGGCTAAGGCAGCCACAGACACAGCACACATTAGCCAAGTGAGGGGCTTGTAGCAACCACTGCTGCCAGGCCACCATGGGGTGTACGCTGCCCTTTGACACACTGCCTCAGCACCATCCAGAGGTCCACCAAGTGTGTTAAGGAATGAGTGCTCTCGAGGACTAATATCACCTTGAAAATAAGAACCTATCACTCTATGGTTATATTATTAACTAAAATAAAGGTCCAGTCTCAACAGAGCTGAGTTGAAACCAGAGACAGTCTAAGATCAACATTTTCAGGAGTTAGAAAAGTTGACTAGCCTTTCTATTTCTTCATGTGTCATATAAACACAAAACTAGTTAGAAAAAGTAAAATATTCAACAAATATCATTCAAAGATGAAAACCAAATAATTAGGAAAGATACCAGAAGTTTATTAAATCATTTTCATTTTAACACACTTATTTTATTTCATGTAAGAGTTTCCTTTTAGTATCAGTGATAAGAGTTACCAGTATCTCATAAAACTTGACTTATAAAAAGAAAAGTAAAATAAAATAAAATAAAATAAATATATATCACATTGAAACCGTCAGTGACTACCATCAAGCCCAAATATAAATATTCTCAGAGTTCACCTTTTGATATGTCATGGACCCTGTTGAAAATATGAAGAAACCAAGGACACTTCAGAAAATACACATTATCACGTATTACCTAACATTCTGAAGCCTAAGACTCAAGATTAGAAACCCTGTTTTCAACCCATTAATGACTTTTAATCACCATTACTTTTCTCATTCAATACTTGGTGGTGTGTAAAATGCATTGCCCTGAAAACAAGAAATGTGGATTCTAGTGTTCAGTCATCCATTTATCCTCTTATGACTTTGTGCAGGTCAATCAATTTTACCCATCTTCAGTTATCTCATCCATAAACAAGTTTAAGAACACCTTAATTGACTGAAGACTGGTAACTGTACCAGGTGAGAGAGCTACGTCTTTCTGTATGCAGTGTGTCCATTAAAGAACATTACATAAGCAAGATATATTTCATATTCTGAAACTCTCCACAATGAATTCCTAACTTTAACTCTGCAAAGGAACATTGCATTTTTACAATTCTCTTTAAGTCTGCAATTATCAAAGTAGAGTGACACTCTTTTTCTGTAGGGTTACCAGCATTAAACACACGGAAAATTGCCTAGGACATCATCCTTCCTCGGTTTATTTTTAAAAATAAAAACTATAAAAGGTAGCATTTAGATTGCCCTTTGATCACACTTACCAGCTGATTGGCCACGGTTGGTGGCATCATGATCACTATCTCCCTGTTCACTGTCTCCATGACCACTGTCCTTAGAGCTCACTATGTCGGCTTCCTGAAATGCAGAACTAGAAGTACAAAAATGTGAATATTAGAATCAAAAAGGTGAAGAAACACAGAAAACATTCTTCTGCCACCACATGGTCACAGATGGTGCTGCAGACCCACAGACCTCTTAGTTGGCTTTGTTTCTGCATAAAGCTAGTTTTTATAACCTAAGCGTAACTCTTTAAAATGATCGATTAACAGTCATTTTGAGCACTTAAACCATATAAAGTTTAGGCATTATTCTATAATTGAAGCTAAATACATGTTTATATCATTTTCATAAAATAGATATACATTTGGAACAGTAAGGAAGACTATCAGAAACTGTGTAGGAGTGTAAATTGACAAAATATTCAAATACATTTTAAATGTATATAAATGAAATATAATGTATAATTTTTAATGTTTTGTTTAGGAAACAATACAATCCATATTTATGTCCTGCCTTAATTGAAAATATTTTATACATTTTAATTTTAATTTAGAATAATATACCTACTTTCTACTTTTACTAGGTAGTAAATTGTCCATTACTGCTAGGGAAAAAAAGAGTTCATACCTGTTAACTCGGCGAGGTCTGTCAACTAGATAGCTGAGCTCTGCTCGCTGGTGTTTAGTCTAGAAAAAAAATAAATAAATAAATCAAGAGCATTTGAATGCTATGGGTTGAACTAGTAGTCTACTTTTGAGGTTAGGGACTATATCTGGCTTAAGTAATTGTATATATTTTTATGAATTTCCAAGCTCTCCTAAGACCTCATCCTAGTGATTTCTGTGTAAGGGCAGGGGAGATATGCAGAGACACTTGAAACCACATTTTAGTCACTTGTAAAGGTTAAAAAAATAAAATTGGCTAACTTTAAATGTGTGTGTGTGTGTTTTAAAGAGAAAATACAAATGACTTCATGGCTAAAGCTCATATACTATTGTCTCTAACAGAGTCAACCTGTTTATATTCTGCAGTCTTTATTTTCAGTGGCTTAAAAAAGTGTTTAGGTGCATACTGGTTGACACGAGAAAAACAGCACGCTCAATAAGCAAAAAGTTTGGATATTTTGTGGAATTATGTTGTTGTTTATTTTCAAAATGTGCTTAAGATACAAATGAGCTGTACAAATATTCATGAAATTCAATTAATAATATCTAAGACTCAAATAAAATAACCTGCCAGGAAAGGAGTTCATAATCCTGCCCTCCCCGCCACACCCCCATTCTTTTCCACTCCAAAGGCTCTCTGCATTTGCCTCCCCACCTCTACCGCCCACACACCTTTCCGGTCCAAACTTTCTTTTACATAAACCAACTTTGTTCTCCCCCCAACCCCCACCCTCCAGCTCTGTCACTTCTCCATGCTTTTAAAAAGAAGTCAGAATTGACAAGCCAAATTCTTTTATGAAGAAAGCCAACAGCAGTGATTTATCCAAAACAATGGCAAGAAGGTGATTATCAGCTAAAAAGATATATTTAAGACAACAATTGTTTAAGCCTTTCGTTAGTTTACTCTTAACAGGGGTTTGTGCCAAAGCAGCTTCATTCAAATTCACACTGTGTGGGCGCTCGGCTTCAAGAGCGTCTGTAAATGCTGTCCAGAGCCGAACTGAAGGATTTTTTTGCAACCCGAGTTCAGAGGACAAGGATCTGATAACTTGTTCACTAAAACATGCATTCGAGGTTAGACAACTGTGTAAAGTTAAACAATCTATAGCTTACTTGTACACGCGACTGAAAGCATAGTTAAACAAAGCAAAATAGAGCCAACTTTATTAACGCCTGGGACAGACGCAAAGAAAAAAGACCTTTGCCAGTGCTAGAAAGTAAGTCCCTCCTCCACATTTCCCTCTCCCTTCACGCAATTTCCCTTTATCCCCAGGTTACCGAGAAGGGAAAGGGCTGACAGGAATTAAGGTTTTAAAGGAAAGATGGAAGAGCAAAGGAGGGAGCTCCAAGGTGGCAAAGTACCAAGGGGACGGAATGAAAATAAATGTGAAAGAGTGGAACAACGCGAAAGTTAGGTTACACACGAAGGAGTGGGAGAAGGTGACCGCCCATCTCCGCTCCCACAAGGATACACATAAGGTAATATCCTAAAAATAGATACACAGTGCAGCAGAGATACAAGGGCCGGGCTAGAGGAGGCTTTCTGATGGAGGAGATGAGAGATGGTGGTCCTTTCGCTTCAGCCTTACCTCGTTGGACAAAATGCTTCCGTTGGAGATGATATCAGGCTGCTGGTCGGTGTAACCGGTGACTATGGCCCCGCAGGGGTTGTGCTCAGTGTCCGTACTCCGCGAAGGGCTGCAGGGCTTAAGAAACATCAAGTCGGTCTTGGCGGACTCTGGGGTCAGGCAGACCTGGTAGCAGTAATTCTGGTTGTGGTGGTGGGAGCCAAAGCCCCCGGACTCCTCCACCGGCACCTGGGCCGGGTTACTGGGTACATTGGAGCTCTGCACCAGCATGATGTCCGACTTGCTGAGTTTCTTCTTGCGCGCCCGGGCTTGGCGGCCACAGCAGGTCGAACCTCCGCCACCGCAGCAGCAGCAGCAGAGGCAGCAATCGCTGGCCAGACAAGTGTAGATGTTGAGCTTCTTCTCTTTTTGGCAACGCACGGCCAGCACGATCATGGCCAGAAGGAAGATGAAGGACACCGAGCCCAACGCGATGATGAGGATGAGGGTGAGGTCTAGCGAGGTTTCCCCGCCGCCAGAGCGGCTGGGGCGCTGGTGCTCTCCTGACCCTCCGCCTCCGCTCCCGCCCCCGCCCTGGGGCTCCACGGCGCCATCCACCAGCTGAACCACCAGGGTGGCGGTAGAGGACAGGGGCGGCTGCCCATGGTCGCGCACCTCGATCACCAGCTCATAAGGCCGCTGGGGGTCGCGCTTGGCCGGGACTCGGCGCGCTGTGCGCAGCTCCCCGGTGCGCCAGTCCATGCGAAAGAGGTTCATTTCGTTGCCACGCACAATGCTATAAGTGAGCCGGGCGTTCTCGCCATCGTCCGCGTCCACGGCGGCCACGCGGGTGAGCAGGTAACCAGGCTCCGCCGAGCGGGGCAGCACCTCACGCGCTGGAGTCCCGTTGCGCCCTGGTAGAGGCGCCACGATGGCAGGGGCGTTGTCATTTTGATCTACTATGAGGATGTTGACAGTGGCGTTACCCGCCAGCGCCTGGGGGCTGCCAGCATCCCGGGCTTCCACCTGAAAACTGAAGTCCTTGAGCTGCTCATAGTCGAAGGAGCGCAGGGCGTACAAGTAGCCGTTCTCAGAGTTGATAGACACGTAGGTGAAGACGCTCATGCCCTGGATCTGGCACTCGAGGATAGAGTAGGCAAGCTGGGCGTTGGCGCCCTCATCGCGGTCGGTGGCGCTCACCGCGTAGATGTAGGCGCCAGGCACGTTGTTCTCAGTCACATACACGTCGTAGACCGGCTGGCTGAAACGCGGCGCGTTGTCGTTCACATCCGACACTTGTACCTGGATCGACTTACTGGTGGAGAGCGCAGGCTCGCCCCGGTCCCGGGCCACTACAGTCAGGGTGTAGGAATCCCCCGCCTCTCGGTCCAGAGGGGCTTCGGTAACGATGGTGTAGTAATTCTTAAATGAAGACTTGAGGCGGAAAGGCACGTCTCCCAGTAGCTCGCACTGCACCTGCCCATTCTCCTCTGAGTCGCGGTCAGTCACGCTGAAAAGGGCCACCACAGTGCCGGGCGCCGCGCCCTCGCTCACCGCCTCCTTCACGGTGCTGAAGCTGATCTCTGGCGCGTTGTCGTTAGCATCCAATACTCGCACTAGCACCTTGCAGTGCGCAGGCACGGCGTTGGGGCCCAGGTCCTTGGCTTGCACGTACACTTGGTACACTGGGCTCTCTTCATAGTCCAACTCGCCGCTTACCTCCAGTCGGCCAGTGCGCGGCGAGAGTCCGAAAAGCTCCCGCGCCCGGGGAGAAATGTGGCTGCTGAAGGAGTACACGACCTCACCGTTCTGACCCTCGTCCGGGTCTGTGGCGTTGAGCTGGATCACGAGAGTGCCTGGGGGCGAGTTCTCTGGTAGGGACACAGTGTAGACGGGTTGGTCGAAAGCGGGCACATTGTCATTGGAGTCCAGCACTCGGATGGTGAGTAGGGCCGTGCCGGTGCGCTGCTGCTGGGGGGGCAGGCCTGCTCCCCCGCCACCTCCCCCTCCTTCACCTACTCCTCCCCCTCCTCCCCCGTCCACCGCGGTCAGCACGTAGCGGTGCACCGCTTGCTGCTCTCGGTCCAGTGGCTTCTCCAGCACCAGCTCAGCGAATCGGTTGCCATCCCCCTGGGTTTGCACGTCCAGGGAGAAGTAGCTGTTGGGGGTGATCTCGTAGTCGCGCAAGGAGTTGGTGCCCACGTCTGGGTCGAATGCGCTCTCCAAGGGGAAGCGAGTGCCTGGCGTGGCGCTTTCAGAGATTTCCACCGTCAGGTCCGGCTCTGGGAAAGAGGGGGGATTGTCATTAATGTCCAGCACCTCGATCTCCACCTGGAACAGCTCCAGGGGGTTCTCCAGAAAGACCTCCAGGTGCAGGACACAGGAGGGGCTCTGTTTGCAGATTTGCTCGCGGTCTATTTTCTCGTTCACGTACAGCACCCCGGTCTCCAGGTTGAGGTCTAAGTAGGGGGTCCTTGAGTTTGGCACCGTCTGAAACCCGCGAGCCGAAAGTTTTGTAATGTCCAGACCCAGATCTTCAGCGATATTACCCACGAAAGTGCCATGTTCCTGCTCCTCCTGTACCGTGTAGTGAAGCTGGGAAAAGACTCCTTCCACCATCCAGAGCAAGGCAAAGAATAATAGCACAATCATCTCCAAAAGGAAAGGAAGTAGCTTCCCGCAGCCAGTCAGCTACCCAATCACCTCCCCCACCACCACGAAAAAAAAAAAAAAAAAAAAAATCTGAAAAAATACAAATAAAAGTGCGCTACGTAGGGGCTCCTGTGGCTTTCTGTCTTTAAAAATCTTACTCCTTTTGCTTCATTTTAGAGCTTCCCGCAATCCAGCCTCATTTTTTTTTAATCTTAGCACAGGAAGGGTGACAGGCGTCCCCTTTCCTCATCTGTAATCTTTCCACTGACCAATTAATAAAATAACGATAATACAATAGTCAGCGTCCTTTATTCCGACAGTCTTGGCGCAACGCGGCGCTGGCAAATCCCAAAGAGGAAATTTCGGTATTTCAAGACTGTCCTCGGTTTGTCTTCTTGCTGATGGGAGAAGAATGAGGAGGAGAAAAAAGAGGAGGAGGAGGAAGAAGAAGAAGAGGAGGAAGAGGAGAAGGAAAAGGAGATGCTGTTGGCACCGTTAAACATGCCTCTTAATGTCAACGGCTGGCAAATGCAAAAGGTCTTAAAATCAGCGACAGAATTTTGTGCCGGAAAAGCACAGAACGGCTCTGCAGCTTAAAACTTTCATTCTCTTCATTTCTCCGGATGGATGTTCTTCTTGACATTTTTTTCCTCTTTCATTCTATTTGTATTTTTTGTCTTTCATCGTCTTGGTTCCCTCTGTTCTCATCTCCACCGTTACTTGCCTCTCTGTAAGTGTAATGAGCAATTTCTTTTCTGCTGTTTTCTTCCCAAGCCTCTTTCCCTCTAACCTCTTTTTCCTTCCAGTCCTTCCTTCCTCCTGCTTCAGCCTCTGAGCTTGTGGTCTGGACTGGCAGTTTCTGAGCTCCGAGCGCTCGGCTTTTCCGTTTTTGCGCAGCGCCATCATTCTGCCAACCAATCGCCGAGGAGCACCACCCACCGCACTGCCGGTGACTGGCCAAACCGGCCGCCAAACAGACACGTCACGGGGCAGCCGGGCGGGGAGGGACAGAACTCTCGCCCGAGCGGCCGGGGTGAGTGTGAGTGTGAGAGCGAGAACAGCCCCGCAGGTCCCGAGGCGCTGGCTGGGGACACTGCCGCGGAAAGTTCCCAGTCCCCAGCCGCAGGTAATGGGAAGGGAATAGAGAGGTTCCCCTGTTTGCATCAGCAAATGCGAAAACATAATAGCAACAGCTGCGGTATCCTCTCCTAGGAGCGGGATTTCCGATGATGCTAACATTCTTTTTCCTTTAAGGTATTTTCCCTAATACGCATCATGTAACTAAATCATCTAGAAGGGGAAAAAGTAGCGCAGGAGCCACTAATTGGCAAGGGTTACCTAATTAAGGGACCCTAGCAGAGATTGGCAGGACATTTAAAAAGTGGGTGTTATATGACATGTGTCAATCTAAGGGTGAGGGGTCTGACGGGGCCGTGAGGAAAGGGGTGAAGCAAAAGGAGTAGGGGGTGGAGGTGGCTCCTAAAAAGCGGAGGAATTCAAGCTAAAGGATGTGGGATGACAGCGCTTATAGACGGGCAGACGCGTTCGACGTGCCTCTTTCTTCCCTAAATACATATTCACAAAATATTTATCAAGTAGATTAACTCAAGGACCTAGCTTCGAGCCGTGAGTGCGTTTATCAGTGACTGAGGAGTTTGATTTGAGCCGCTTCCCACGAGCCCGCCATCCTAACGCCGAGCCCTTGGGCATCCGGTACACAGCAACGCCAAGCGCTGCAAAGCGCCTCTGATATCCCTGCGCCTTGTGCGGCCAAGTGCCACGCAGCGGCTGGGAACACCGACTATTTTCTAATTTTTTTGGCAATTGGAGATCGATCCCTTTACCCACCATGCTAGAACAGACCACTGATTTCTGCCGATCCTGGGGTCAGCCCGCGGGGTGAGGACAGTAGGGTGGCGGCGAAGGCGGGCGGGGTGGTGGTCAGGGACCGTGCACAAGAGGGGCCCGAGTGTGCACCGCTGCGGGTATCTGCGAACACGTTTGCACATTCACGGTACTGGCATCCATCCTCTCTGGCCCAGGGCTTAGCTCTGGGTAAGCCCCAGCGGAGCCTTCCTGAGTTCTGAAGGACGCGCTTGACCAGCTGTGAGTGCCCATTCCGGAGGCGCAGGGTCAACGCGGCACATCTACATAGCTAGTTCTTGTGAAGTTAAAACACAGCGCGAACTCTTTAATGCTGGGGAGTGGATAGAATGCCAATTCTCTAAGGAAAGATATGTAAATATATATTTTTAATTAACGGGCTACTAGCAAGGAATTGTTTGTTTATTCACGACAGAAGCCCCTATTCAACCTCCTTCCTTTGCAAAGAGATAGGAAGGTCCTTTGCTGCTTTCTGGTAATGAATGACCCAAGACTGCGATCACCACAACCTGCGGGAAAGGTAGAGTCTTTTACCCGACCCGGAGATACGTTGCCATTCCCTCCTGGCAGGGAATTAAGGAGGGCAAGTGTCCATGGGCGTGATTGTAGCCTGAGACGTGCTTCTGAGAGTCCCACGAATGCACGTCTACTGCCCCGATTTCCGCGCCACCCCCCCACCTCCCCGCAACGCCGGGTCCCCCCGGCCCCCGCACTTCGCTCTTTCATGAAGATGGGTCCTGCCTTTGAGCGCTTAGGAAAGGATGCCAGCAAAAATGGCTAATCCTTTTCCAGCTGCAGTAAATTGAAGACTGACCAAAGCCAAGCGAAAACCGCTGCAGTTAAAATGATTTTAGCATCATGTCTGCGGCTGAGAATGGAGCAGCAGTGTATAAAGGGACCTGTGGATCAATGAAAAGGAGATTATAGTGTATCTGAATGTTAATACGGTATTGCATCTGTACTTCCCACCCCTCCCCCCTTTCTTTTTCTTCAGATCTGCAGAGTTGAAATGAAATGTTTTGAGCTCTTCAAGCTGACTCGTCAGAATACTGGAGCCTTTTAAAAAATGACGGTAATTTTCTAATGTGTTCATTTGTACGTATGGAAACACTTGTGTGTGTGCGCGCGACTGCGCGCGTGTTTGCATGTGAGAGACATGCAGCTGAATGACAATGCAGATCCAGAAATTGGGGAAGAGGGTTTGTCCCCGAAATGTAGGTGAACTTTGAGCTGACTTGGGGCGTATGCTGAAAACCAGAGAGCTTCCAGAGGTGGAGATGAGATGGCCAGATTTGCCTGTAAATAATCACTATATCCACTGTAGCGCTTGAGCTGCTTTTTTTTTTTTTTTTTTTTTGGTAGCAGCTGTGTTTGAATGGAATTCTCTCCGCAAACGTGGGTTACAGGCGTCTCCTAGCGGCGAAATCAGCATAGGGCAGACCAGAGAATTTTGCTTTGGAGAGCTCGCCTTTTGGAGACTCTACGAGATTTCTTGGGTCATAGGTGTCTGTGTCTGCACCAGCGTCGCTGAGCCCAGGTCCCCTAGAGGTCTCGCCTCTCCGACTTCTAGTCTCTGTGGCGCCAGCCAGGGACCGGCGGGGTGACGGTGGGGTCTTCTTCCCAGCAGAACAGAACAGAGCCTGGTCCTCCACCTCCCGCTAGATAGCTCCAGCAAAGGGCAATTCCAAGAGCATTTTGTTTGGAGCCAAGATCAGATATTGGCATTAATAGTCTTCTGTGCCCCTTTACCCTAGAGCCTTTAAAACAACCACACCCCGTCACCCACAAAACAAAACAGCACTCTACATTTGCCTTTTAAAATGCCTCTAAAATGTAACAGGCTTACTTTTTCCCTTGCTGTGTCAATCAAACAGATCCTGCCTTTCGTTTTTCTTTTTCATTCTTACTCCTGTGGACCCCAGAATTTAGTGAAATGAGGTTTGATACGGCAGCCTCAGTAACGAGGTTGACTACATCTTTGAACTGTAGAGCATCATGTATATTCTGTGTTCTTCAATCCCCCCGTTACTGGAGCGGAAAAGGAGAAGGAAATCTATTGTATGTAATCCCTTCTTCACCCTCCCCCTTCTACCCCCTAAGAACGCAAACTGTTTGAGCAAGGACAAGCAGCACCCTAAGAAATAGAGGAAAAGCAAATTTATTATTTGGAGGGAGGTTGTCAAAGTCAGTTTTCATAAAAGTCCTGGTTTATATATTAGAGTGATAGTGCATATTTTTTATTTCATTGGGCTTTAAGTGTAGCAGAAACAGGGGGGCGCTAAGGATCCCACAAGTGTGTTTTACAAACTTTGAAACTGAGTTAAGGGATTGCTTTCTTCTCTGTCCTTTGCTGCAGAGGGTGGGGCAGAAACAAGTTTGTTAACCAGCCTTTGGATAAATGAGTGTTTGCAGTGATTTAACATGACTTGAAAGCAATTTGTTTCTAAATCCTCTTATTATTGCTATGTGCCCAGAGCTTTGAGGGAAGTGTTTTTTTTTTTTTTTTTTTTTTTTTTAAGAATTGGAAGAAAAAATTACTTTATCAATAACCAGGCTCCACCAGGATTGACCAAGATGTTTGTTCCTGGCGCTTGTCATTCTCAGCAAGCACAGCACAGAGAGCAAATATAAAAGGCCCAAAGTGCATCGCATCTTTTATGGGTAAGCATGAAATAGGTTTATTTGTGGTAGTGTAGTCCAACTTAAGAGGTGGGAAGACAAGGCTTTGGAAGCAATGCCACAAACATTGCGTTAGTTTTTGTTCTTCTGTAGTAACAGGTGAATGCTGACTAGAATTTCTGGGAAAGATTTATAGCATATGCAATTTTAAGTATTCAGGTAACTCTTTAGTGACTGTGTTTTAATCCTTCAAGCCCATCAGAGAACAAACCAATCCTTGTTCTTGGGATTGAAAATACTAGATATCCCATCAAGCACCACTATCTTGATATTTAAAGTAGAAATATGCTTCTCCATTTTGTTTAACCTAGTTAATATTGGGGTGGCTTCACATTTCAGTGCCTTTTCAGTTATCAAGCAGGGCCAACATTTTGTTAAACTCTAAACAGTGAATTAAAAGCGCTGAATGAGCTGAAGCAACCCTCTAATGCAAAATGACAAATTGCACTTAAGCGATACATGAACAAAAAATGATTTATGGATTTTTACAATGATCTGAGCAAATGAAAGCAACATGAATTATACAACCTAATGCTCACAATATCATTTTCTAATACTACTGTTTCAGTTCAGATGCTATACTCTGCTCCTTTCTGTAACAGAAATTAATCAATAAGAGGTCCAGGAATGTTTTTAAATTGGGCACTGGTTTATGATACTGATTCCAAAGTGTGTGTGTATGTATACATATGCATATATGTATGTGCATGCATACATTTTATTTTGGTTTTGGGGAGGTGCGTTGATGACGAATAGTGAACATGCATTCTTGTCAGATTTTTCACATATTGTGTCTTTTGGTAGTGAATAGTCCTTTGAAAACTTTTGTTTTTTCCATATCATCTTTAAGAATGTGAATAAATAGATCTCATTCAAAATGACGGTCTTTATTGCCACATGAATTCTTTTTCTAAAAATTAAAATGCATTACCTCATCTTCCTCTTTTCTTCCATTACTTTGGATATTAAAACATCTTATTTTTCCAAAATGTCTCCTAACCTTTTCATATTTGTTTTATCCTCTCTTTTTCAGATCATTGTTTTATTCTTTAGAGCATTAGAAACGTACCTGGGCTGGTGAAAAGGTCATGGCACCTTAGTTTTGTAGCCTTAGTAGACAAAATATACCCTATGGGTTGTCTTAAATTACAGAAAAAAAAATCAATCAAATAAAATTTCATGTGCTATTTGTGTTTTGAGTCTGAAAAATACAAAAATCTAGTTTCCTTTGTGTTATGATGATTGACTACTCCTAGCATTTTTATTTAACCATTTGTGGTTTGTATAAGTGGATAATTTTTGGTAGGTATGTAGATTTTAAGTGAAGGTGGTGTCTGTACTGTGTTGCATCCTCAACCACAGGAAACTGTTAATCACCCAGAGGCCTCTAAAGTCACATTATTAGGCTTAATCTTAATTATCCAGGTTTATAAAAAGAAAAAAAAGAGAGAGAGAGAGAAAAAAATGAATCCCCATTTCTGCTTTCGACAGCATTAAGAACTACTTTTACTGAAAGATTACTGAAATCAATGATGTGATTATGATTGTAAATAAGAACTAAAAGACATCATATTTAAAAAGCCAGCTGCTTTGCTTAACAAGGAGATGTGTAGGTTTTACTGACATGGCCCAGAGACAGAAAATGAAGCTTCAAATATAGAGGTCGATATAGAACAATTTCAAAAATTAATTGCAAGTTCTGATCAAGTTCATATGAGTAAGAGAGAAGTTGTCTAGAAAGAGTTCTTTTTTTTCCTTACCCAATGGTTTTACTTTTTATTTGATAGAGATACAAAACCTGCCTAGTTATAGTGTTTGCCTGGGAAGTGTAAACTATTTTCTTAAAAGGAAACCCTTTGATTTTTAAAATACAAAATAAGATTATTCTGTATAATAAGAATAAGAACCCAAATTTTGATTAGGGTTGCAAGTCATAGAGCTATATTCTTATTCTTATAGTAAGAATAAGAACCCAAATTGTGATTAGGGTTGCAAGTCATAGAGCTATATTCTGAAGAGTTTTAAAACATTGGGGACAGACATTATCAAAATAATATAAAACACAGTTTGAGAATTACATTAATAATTAGAATTACATTAGAATTAAAATAGTAAATCAGAACAAACAGTAAAACAGATACCTCAATTAAAAAAAAAAAAAAAAACAAGTATTTCTCTCAGTCTCACTGCCTGCTTAGTATAACTCTTTGTATAAGAAACATGATTTCCATGATATCTTATTTAAATGGGCTTGGCAAATGCTGTACTTTATTGCTCTATTTTATTGCAATTTCATCTATTCATTTTAGGTGAAAGTTACTAATGGTTTTTAAGCAGCTTAATATTTACCTAGAATTGTTACATAAGCTATATTTGGTATTCTCCATCTATATAGGTTTTATTATGCCAACATTAGAATTAAGGCTAAGAAGGATGTTCAGAGTTTTAAGTAACTCAGTGCATTATTACAGAATTCAAATCTAGGTCTTTTGCTGCCCATACACAGGCTCATTTTATTACCCCATCGGCTTTCTTCAGTCTGTCTGAATTGAATTTACTTAGGAGGTAAAACAAACAAAAAACTTAAATTAACTTAGAAATGGAGTTAATCCAGATTTTGGACTGACAGATATGCTGATTTTAGTCTTAGTCAAATTGGCTAGTACATTACTGAGTTGAGTATTGGAAGAATTCATAAATATGTTTGAGGGTTTTCTTCTTTAAGAATTTTTATCAGTGAAACAAAAAGCTCGAATACATTTTCTCACAGAGAGTGACATTATAAGCAGTCATCTTTTCCTCATGCAGAAGTACCCAATGTGGAAATCATAGATTTTAAGGAAGGGACAAGAAAATTGATGAAACAAGTTCAAAATAAAGGTACCTGTGCCTCATCATTCCCAAAGAGCGCTGATCAATGATCCCAGAAGTATGCCATGTTCTCTTAATTCATCAGAGATTGAAAGCAAAGGAAAATCAAGAAATATACCCAGTTTACACGGTGCAAATATTGGTGTTTATTTTGTAAACATTTCTGAAGCAGTCTTTAAAAGGGGAAATGTGTTTTTGTTAAATGAATTTCAAGTATCACTTCATGCTAATTTCTTCTTCAGTGTTGCTTAAAAATGGTTTTAGTCGGGCCCGGTGGCTCACGCCTGTAATCCCAGCACTTTGGGAGGCTGAGGCGGGCGAATCACAAGGTCAGGAGATCGAGACCATCCTGGCTAACACAGTGAAACCCCGTCTCTACTAAAAATACAAAAAATTAGCTGGGTGAGGTGGTAGGCCCTGTAGTCCCAGCTACTTGGGAGACTGAGACAGGAGAATGGCATAACGTGGGAGGCGGAGCTTGCAGTGAGCTGAGATGGGCCACTGCACTCCAGCCTGGAGCAAGACTCCATCTCAAAAAAAAAAAAAAAAAAAAAAAATGGTTTTAATTATAAAGTTTTGAAAATTAAAAAATTAAATTTATTCATGCCAGGAGAAAACTGGACAAGAACTTAAAAATACCTTTAAATTTTGAAAGACATAATCAACGAAGATGATTGTGGCATCGTACTTACTACTATAAGTAAAATTTTTATTAATATTTTGGTATAAGAACTGACAGAAAAAAAAAGATCAGGTTTATTTTAGAAGTGTACTCAGTAATTCAGAGTATATGTAATGGGCTCTATAGGGTAGGTTATACATATTTTTTACTCATTTCTGAAGGTACCCAACTGTGACAGGAGATGATATGGAAAGTTTATGAAGAACATAACCTTGCTAATTAAACCAAATTGGTTCATATTCTTGCTTCTCTAAATATTTGAAGTTGGACAAATTACTTTGAAGCTCTATTAAGTGTGTCAAACATTTGAAACATTTATTAAACTACGATGATACATTGACCTTGTTATTTTGAGGTTTCAATTGAAATGATATAGGTGAAATTCTTATTCTATAGTGGATTCTCAGTAAATATTAACGATTTGTATGGTAAGGTGTTTTGGATGAGGTAGTCTATAAATAGATATTTGTTGAGAATAATTGGCATTAATTTTCTTGAGGATTTTATTTCCTTTGTCAAATATGTATTATTTACTAAACAGATACCAAAACATTTAGTGTTCCTATTTTGAGGGAAATTGCAATATAATTTTGAAGACTAGATGCAAATGATAAGTGAAGAAGACAACTAACTAAATTTTAGTTCAGCTTCAAAAACATAAAAGTCAATTATGAGCTTTTCCCATAATCATATATCACATTTATTTGCTTTCTTTCAGAAAAACTTATATTTTCGGTAAGTTAAAATTTATATGATAAAACTGACAGGCAGATAGATTATAAAAATCATTTTCACAAGCAGATAGCTCGTTCATTTTTAAGTTTTTTTATTTAAATATTTGTCAAAATTTTATTATTAAAGGGTTCTAATTTGATAGAGTCATTTACTTTTTTTCTAATTCTTTAGCGTAGCATCTTAATACCTTCTCCTTTATTCATGCCAATAAGTACTAAAATTCTCAAAATTAAAAACAAATTAGTGAAAAATAAGCCTCCTAAAATAGAATGAATTCATTAGAATACCCAATTCTGAGCCTTAAGCCTCAATTGTATTTGAACTTTATTTTCTGCATTTTCCTTGCCATTGTCTGCCTATGATTGCTTTTATTAACATTCTTTTTAGTAATTACTACAATTTGAGAGGCAAAGACTCAAAAATATGCATTGGAGTCTAGCCATATGAATAGTGAGAGAATGGAAAATAAATGTAAATTATGATATATATTTCTCAAGAATTTCATAGTCCTTGATTTTGTAATCAATTTGATAGAGAATATATATATATATATATATATCTTCATTAAGAGTATTAAAAATATTAAAACATATAATGACTATGAGTGCTAAAGGCATGGAGAAAAAAGAAAACACTTGAATAAAGTAAATTAAAGATTTCTAGAGAAGGACAGCTTTTGTTATGATTTTAAAGGCAACAGTGGTGCAGATTGGTAGAAATAAATATCCGAAGAGGGTTAGATGGACTTGATCAGTAAAGAAATGAAGGCAAGGATAGCAAAAACACTTTTCTAGAAAGGTCATAGAAACAGCAAATGAATGTATTCAATTATAGGCCAATATCCTGAATTTGGACCCAGTTGCTTAAATGCATAATTTCAGCAGTCCTCAATTTTGTTTCATTTGATTTATGTTTTCCCCATCTCCACTAGAAGCTTGGCTAATTTGATGTCAATGGAAATGCGTGAGATCTTTATTCAGCTTTCACACCTGAGCAATGCTTTTGGTATATCTTGGGCTAATAGCCAATGTTCAGTCTTAGAATTATGATAAAAACCTAATATTATTGCTTGTTCCTTAGCATATATATTTGAGAACCTTGGCGGCTGCTGTTAATTTAATGGTAAAGTGCTGATTACTGATTTTCTGAAAGCTTTTTTTAAAAAACCATAGCTAGTCACCTAATTTAACAATAATATATTTACATTTTGCTGAATAACACAAGTGGCAAAAGTATTGTTTAAGCCCAAGGAACCTGACAAGCATTCAGTTGGTCACAGTTTTTGATGGATTTGTTGGCTGCATAACTAACTAGTACTTAATGACGATGTGCTGACTGGATGAATGAATGCTTGACTTTTTACCTTTCTGTTTTAAATTTTAAAATATATTTCTAAGATATTATACCTTAGTTTCATAAGCTATGTTTTTAATAATCTGTGTTTGTAACAAGTATTTTAAAATTAGTTATTTTTAAGAAACTTTACCTAAAATGAAAAGTTAACTTACCTAATTACAAGTGTGTTACAATACTTGATGTCTCCCAATTAATACAGTGCATTTCTCCAAACTGCCACTACTCAAAAGTGGTATCTCTTCTTATAATTTTCTTTTGTTTTCAGATTTTCTTCTATTTCATAATACTGTGTTGTATATATAAATATGTATAGAGTAAGCACAATGGTCAATATTCTGAATCGTTTTGTTCGTTTTATAAGGTCATGATGTCATACTAAGAAGAAACCCCCTGAGATGAGAATGTTAGATGTTAAGAGTGAGTATGACTGATACAGAAAGACATTTGCTGCCCTACGTAGAATCAGGAGGTATTTTAATTTTGAAGCATGTTGCAGGGTTACGTTAAAAAGAAAGGTTGATTAACTTGTTATATTTAAAATGATGTCTTGAATTTCAAGTCAGAGGGGACACTGTTGAGCTTCTAGTTTCTCTGTTCTTCAAGCTTCTGAAACGGAGATACTTAAGTTCAAATATGGTATATTAGTCACCATAGTATATTTTCTTTTTTCTTCTCTTGGGTTGATGGCTAACCCCCGTCTTCTTTATTACATAACTGACACACTCATATTCTTTGTGATTTAGATATTATGGAGTTTGTAAATACTTAACTCTGTATTTTGGCTATCTAATAAGGCATAGGTCGGTTGTCCACAGTGCAAGAGTTTAAGTGGAAATATACACACATGCACACCTGTGTGCACACACATACACATGAGGAAAAAATGGCATTGCAGTTAAAACTTTGTTTTGTCATAAAAAATAGAAACAGATCTGTGAAACAGAAGTGATCACAAAATCAGATGATGCTACACACAGAGTATACTTGGATTACAATGGAGAACTTGCAAGACCATTGTGAAAAAAGAAGGTTTAGTTTTTTCATTTTATACAATATACAAATACGAATTCCAGATGGATTTAAGCATTCATTAAAAATATAAAACCACGGGATAACTAAATTTGTAGTGTACTGAATATTTCTATCACTCAGATATGTTTTTTAAAACCGGGCTTAACATTGTACTTTTCGTGTCTACTCCCCAAGGCAAACAAAAACAAAAACCAACCAACAACAACAACAACAACAACAACAACAAAAAAAACAAAATGAAACAGACGTTTCTGAAGGACAGCAGAAATGGGAAGTTTTTTCCATGATGCAAGACACTAAATGGAAAGTAATCTTCTCCTGGAAGCTACACCTAGATGGCCCTAGTCATGTGAAACCAGTGATGATAGCAACAGATGAAGATTCTGGATGGGGAAACTAAGGCTTGAACAGTTTGGATATGTCTGTTATTAAAATGTAAGCATCTTTTGACATTGGAGTAGCAAGATGGGGTAAGTAGGATTGTTAGCCTTTTAAAATATTCCTTATTAAGAGAATTTTTTTAAAACCCAATTTTTGTGCTAAAATCCGAGACACTCTGGAAGGTGGCTTATTTCAGTTGGAAAGATAGTAAGCTGGTTTTCAGAGCCCAAGTAGACAGTATATTTTGGAATCCTGAAGTCTGTTATTTCTAACATGCCCAGATACCATTGACAAGTTATCTTCTGACTGAAAATCTAAGTTACTGATGTTTTTGATGGTTATTTATTTCTTATTGCAATTCACATTGGAATTTTTCTAAAGGTTTTTTATGTCTTAATTTATTTGTTTTAGTATATTGGTTCTTATCTGATTAATTATATTTTTTCCTAGAATTAAAATAAAATTATATTTATCTCAGAAAGGCAAATAATGAGTAAATATTTAACCTAGAACACATGATATGGTTATTTTAAAAGTCTATTGATCTTTATCATTATTCTTTTTAACAATATATCAGAATTAGGCTATGTTGAGATGGGAAAATTCATTTATAATTTTAAAACAAATACTTCTCTAAATAAATATGTTTCTCTTTTTTATTTTTAAAATTCATAGTTTGGGGTTAGCTGGCATTCTCATAAGTTACATAATATTTTTATGTTTAAAATAAGGGTATGCTTGGGGGCATGAGATCTGATTCTTAGGTTGGGGACTGTAACAATAACTCCTATTTATGTCTCTGTTTTAAAATCAGATCTGTTGTATACAAAGAAGAATTTTACATGCAATAGCAGAAATGTAATAAATCTTAAAGTTTTAATTTTAAAACTTAATTAAAAAGATAAATGCCATGATACTTAAGGACCTCTATTTAATATGCTGCTTCTGTCTTAAATTGTTGATGTTCACACTGTCCTTGCAGAATTTTATTGCATTCAGGAACGTTTGTGAATTTTCTTTTATCTAAGAAGAATGTGTTATATTTCAGTGAATTATAGGTGGCAGTATACACAACTAAATTCCATGTGTTACTGCAGGTAGATAAGAGGTTTTTCAATTGTTTAAGAATTTTATATTTAAGCTTTTTGTCATTCTAGCCTGGTTTCTTAATGACCTCCCATTTTTGGTCTTAATATAAGAACACCAAATAAACTTCCTTTGATAAGAGAATGCTGGTGAGAAGTATTTTGAATCTCAAGTTTATTCTGAATGTTAGTTAAATGCATTAAAAAAATTGCTAAATAAAGATACATTAGAAAGAGTATAATACTCATTGACCACTTGATTTAATATTAAAATGAGAATTTAAAACTAAATGAACTCTTAGAATTACATATCAAGCCAATGACAGAGAATTTTTTATTCTGTCTCTTTCATTTTCTATTTTAAAAGTTACAAGCAAATATGCTTTGACTGCTAAGTTGTGAAATGCAATACTTTTCTGATTTATTATCCTGAAGTATGATACCTATCTATGAGAAAGTTAAGTACAAAATTGCCGTTCTTTATGCCTGATATACACCCTGAAAGTATTATATTCACGAGAATGATGAGAAAATTATATATGGTATGAAGAAAGAGAATAAACCTTAAATTGATGATCGATAGCTATACTGTGGCATCTCATGGAGAATAAAAATGTTGAGCATTAGAGCAGTCTATTAACTTCATTCCTTTGAGAAACTTTTTCAAAGTGTGTCTCAAGGTTTTAATGACAATTATTCAGAGACATATGGGGTGGTGGAAGTGAAAGTCAGAGAGGTAAACAGGTCAAACTCTGGTGCCCTGCATACTTTTCCTGTTGTTTTGTTTTACATACTGAACCTTGTGAAATGTGACACCCCTTTTCCTTTGAAACTGAAATTATTTTATCTAATCAAAATTTCTCATGCTTAGAGGAGGAAATTGAGAATGAGATATTCTCAGTGTAGGGCTGACATTACAGAATATAACCTCTGATAAGTAAACATTACTTCGTTTTTATTTATGTTTACTTTTCTTTTTCTTCTTTTTTGAGGCAGAGTCTTACTCACTGCAGACTCAAATTCCCAAGGCTCAAGCAATCCTCCCCCGTCAGCCTCCCAAGTGGGTGGCACTACAGGCGCACACCACCATGCCCAGCTAATTTTAATGTTATCATTATTTTGGCTGGTCACAGTGGCTTACGCCTGTAATCCCAGCACTTTGTGAGGCCGAGGTGGGTGGATCACAAGGTCAGTAGTTCAAGACCAGCCTGGCCAACATGGTGAAACCCCACCTCTACTAAAAACTACAAAAATTAGCTGGGCATGGTGGCACGCACCTGTGGTCCTAGCTATTCAGGAGGCTGAGGCAGAAGAATCACTTGAACCCGGGAGGTGGAGGTTGCAGTGAGCTGCGATCACGTGACTGCACTCCAGCCTGGGTGACAGGGCGAGACTCCATCTCGAAGAAACAAACAAAAAACAAAACAAACAGCAACAAATATATATATATATAGTCATTATTTTTAGTAGAGATGAGGTCTCACTATGTTGCCCAGGCTAGTCTCGAACTCCTGAGCTGAAGAGATCTTCCCACTTCAGCCTCCCAAAGTGCTAGGATTACAGCCATGAGCTACCACAGGTGGCCTATTTATGTTTTCTTGAGCGTGGGATTTTTTTTTTTTTTTTTTTTTTTTTGAGACGGAGTCTCGGTCTGTCACCCGGGTTGGAGTGCCGTGGCGTGATCTTGGCTCACAGCAACCTCTGCCTCCCAGGTTCAAGCAATTCTCCTGCCTCAGCCTCCCGAGTAGCTGGGATTGTTTTTGTATCCTGGCTATTTTTTGTATTTTTAGTAGAGACGGGGTTTCACCATGTTGGCCAGGCTGGTCTTGAACTCCTGACCTCATGATCCACCTGCCTCGGCCTCCCAAAGTTCTGGGATTACAGGCATGAGCCACCGCGCCCTGCCTGAGTGTGGGATTTTTATTTATTTTATTTGTTTGTTCTTTCCCTCACCATAGTTTATTTATTAATTTTAATATACTCAATTACTTTATAATTATTGACTCATAATCAACTTATAATTTTCCAGTAGGTATTATTGTTTGCATTTGCTCACATTCATACTGGCCAATTGTTTTGCACCATTTAACACAAGCAGATGTATCAACATCATTGATTCTTATGTGAAATAAACAGATTTAAATAAATCCAGATTGAAACTATTTATTCATAATATTTCCATGTTCTTTTTCAAGGTCCTTAAAGATAGAGTCTCAAAACTTTTATGTTTCTTAAGTACTTTTCAATGAATTTTTATTGCTTTTTGATAAGATATAGTTATTCAGCATTTGAAAGTCTGAACACTCTAGCATTTGGAGTTAAAAATAGGGATACATCTATAGAAACCCAGGGAGATTTTAGTTAAATGTATTGAACTAAGTTCATTTTAAAATGTGAAGCCATGAAAATCTGCTAAAATAGGAGACCGATCAAAGAGTCTCTTTTGGGATGGAGACATGCAATGGGCCCCAGGTTTTATCTTCACTTTCTGAATAATTTGCTCACCTTGATAGCTCCTGAGTCAGATAGTGTGTCAAGAAAGAGCAACTTTTCACCTGAAACTAATACTAGACCTAAAACTACCACATTCCCATAAGATATGTCTCCCCCAAAAGTATTTTAAATGTATTAGTTGAGATTTCAATACTTAAACTGTTGCCTAGGTTAAATTAAAATAATAAAATAAACATCTTCGCGATGTGGATGTTGCGATATAAGTACAACTGACTTATTTTGCATGTTTAACTAGGGCCTAGGAAAAATCATTTATACAGGTTGTGCCTACATGAACCTATATGATAATCTAGATATTAGATCCTTTACTTTTGTGGACTCACATTTATATAATATAAAAACTTCCAGAAATTAATAACTTGTAATGTCCCATGTAATTTCACTTTGAAATGAAAAATGGCAAGAAATTTTGATCATTTGCTTAATTCATTTATTTATTCAACATATATAGAGCACCTGTAATATGCCAAGATGCTTGAACACATTGGTGAACAATGTTCTTGCCTTCATATGTGTATGTGTAAAGACAAACAATATCAATTAAGTATATTAAATGAATAAATCATCTTGAATACTAGGACATTAAAAGTGCCATAGAGAACAGAAAAAGCAGAACAAGTTAAAAGAATCTCTTAATTTTAAATTAAACACTTGTTTCCTATGAAATTTGTGGTGGTTATAAAATACAGATATGAGGTTGAATGGGATAATAAGTGAATATAGTTGTTATGCCATGAGAAGAGAAAACAAAAAACAAAAATTTGGTTGTTCTTTTTTAAGGCTTCTTTCAGGAGTTGCTTTAAAGCTGATTTCTCATTAGCTACCTAATTGAATGTTTTCCCACTCGGCAATTTGCCCCACACACTAAATCGGTGGCAGAAGCACTGAAATAACTTCGTCATTCTAATGGCAAGAAGGCTTTTAAAAAGATTTTGAATAAGTTTCCATTTTTTGATAGTTAACTTTTTTGCAGAAATATTAGTTAGTATTTTAAGTGTCAGTGGAGGTAAATCATTGGTTCAGGATGTTGCATACCAGCAGGACCCTTGGAGGAATTTCTTGTTTACCTTAATAAAACTGTTATCATTTATGGGGAGTAGCTAACAGTAAAATATACACAAGGAAATAAAAAGCAAAGACAAATCTAATTACTATTATTTGAACAAGTAAATTTCATATAGAAACTGATGACAGTGAACTGTGTCAAACTTGACTACTCTGACCGTGTGCCTCCATTGATTGGTCTTTGCAAAAATCTGATTTGTAGTCAAGCAGTAATGAAAATGCTTAAAGATGCTGAAAGTCAATATAATGGGCACTTTTGGAATGTACCACGTGTTCAGTATGCTTCCAATATACATTTTATAAGATTTCTTTCAGTTCATTCGGTTATATTATTAGATAAGCACTAATCATAGAAAATGTTATTTCCTCTGCATACAAAATCTGTAGTGAAAAATGCTCACTTCTTGTAGTTCTCTGGAAGATTTTGTCTTGCTAAAGTTTCATAGTTTTATTCTACCATTGTATCTATCACCCAAGGTTACTTATTTATTTGCTCACTGTCTTCACATAATTACTTATTTTAGAAAAGCATGAAATGCTTACTTATAGGTTGAAACTTTGTGGTAGGTGCTTACAAGTACTTTTCTGGAGAAAAATATTCTCATAGGAAAAGTGGTAAGATGATAGGGTCAGTGTGAGTACCCAATTTTTGAACCATCACTTAGTTATGTGTGGGTCATAGATGTATGTGGACTAGAAAAGGAGGGATGGATCCCAGGATAAAGGTGGGAATATCAGTAGACGTAATAATATTAGAGAAACAGAAACCTCGGTAAATTCAGTCAAGTTCTACATATGTGATGTTCATAATGATGACAGTCAAGAAGAAAATGTTAAATGTCGTCACCCATGTGACTTTTAATAAGGCAGAGATATTTTTAATTCATTTCGGAAAGATTTCTATGAAACGGTCCATATTTATATAAAGTAAATAACAAACTACATTAATGAAAATAATAATTTCAGTAGTGTCTGAAGTCCTTGACTAGTTATTTTAAAAATGCTTTGATAAAGAAAATTATTTTGTATGTATTATCTATTTTTGGATTCTGATGGATACATCATTACAGATTGTATTCAATCTATTTTTAAAAAACTGTTCCATATATATTTAACTTACTGATTTGCCATGCCTCATTAACTGCAAACCTGTTTCTCAATGAATTTTCTGTTATTTATAGGCTTACAGTGCAATGAATTAATATGTTTACAATTATATATTAAAAACTTTCTCAATCACATTTAAATCATTCTTCCTTCTGTATACAATGAGCTCTATTTTATCAGAAGTTATATGGAATTGTACATATTTACCCGTAAATGTGTTTCTAACTTAATTTCACCATATAAAGTTGAAATTATATGTCTTAGTGTCTTTAGAACGATTGTTAAGTTTATATAATATCTTTCTGGGAGAAATGAGAGCAATTAAGAGGCACAATGTTACCTATTTAATTAGCCTATTTGTATCCTCAGAAGAATCCTTAGTTGTGAAACCTATGAGGGAGCTTGCCCTTAGTTAATTGAATCAGAGGATTTTAAAAGTCATTTACATTTCTCCCTACTCATTTGGTTTCGTTTTGTTCACTCTAAAATGGCTCACCAAAAGATTCCAGACCATAAACTTTTGTCTAAGTAATATTTTGTTGAAACCTGTGTAAATCTATGGTCAAATCTAGGGTCAGTATCAACCCTATTTTGTTCCCAGAAAGCACTGAGTATATTTTTACAATGAAGAAGTATTCAAATAAAAAAAATTATCATGTAGATCTTTAAGAGTAAGGGATTCAATGTATTGACACCCATTGAACAATTCAAAATGCAATTTAAGAGCTACTTCATCTTTCTTTTCTATGGATATTGCTCAACCACAGGCACAAAGAGCTTAGTTCACATATGGATCCTCCCTTCCCCAGATAATTATATTTACTAAGATAAACTTTACCTATTTTACTTGAATATTTATTTGAAAGGTAAGTCCCAGTTTAGAAATCAGTGAATGAAAGGCATCATGCTTTTAATTACTTTTAAAATGAATCCAATCTGTCTTCTTTGAAAACTCTAAATTAGATTAAACTTTTGAGGGAGAAACAAAAGCAGAGGGCAGTTGCCAGTGAAGTGTTTTGAAGCCAAACCTAAGTTACCAATCCTTTTATGGAAATAAAGGAAACTAAGAAAAACAGCAGCTGCTATTTCAGCTCAATAACTACAGTACCTCCTAATGAAATCATTTTAAGACTGCTGAGTAGAAATAGTTTAAAGGTCTATTGTAAAAGAAACAAGAATTTTATTCATTAATTAGACTCATCACAGACTGCTTTGAATTTGCAAAACTGAATAACCTTTTATTCCATGGTTATAGTTAAATCCTCAAGCTCATTTGATTTCCTATGTCCCATTTGATTTCACTTTAAGTTTTCACCTTTACAAATGCATTATAAGCCAATCCCATAATGTTTTCATTGCCCTCTCACTTTAGTAAAAAGGCAATAGAGTAACTCTTCATAAAATTAACACACGATTGTGGGAATATAAATTGCAGAAATGAAGTCTGCTGATAATGCACAAGTAATAGAACGGAGAACATTTTTGTGTATGTGTTTTCTCAACTTCAGATAGCTAATGGAGACTTATTTTTTTTTAAATTTTAATTGACATTTTTATGTTGTAGAATATTAGACTTGTGCAGAGATTACTTTTGGTTTTGTTACTTTTCAGTTAAGATTTATTCAAATGCAGAATTCATGGCAGTGTTTGAGATTCTGCCATCTAACAGGTATGAGACATTAATTCATACTTCATTAATTTAGAATTTCTGAAAATTTGGGTCTAGTATGATATTTTTTGACAGTGAAAAAGAGGGTATGCTAAAAAATAGTATACATACTAAGTATGTAAAGTATACATATATGCTTATGTATATACTAAGGAAAAGTGTACATACTTAGAAATCAGCAGGTTTCAAAATTTTAAGAATAGTTGAAAATGTTCAAAGCATTATTTTTCAATAACTATGTCATGGTTACAACTTACTAATTATATCATTTATCTTCATAAGAAATATTTGGTTGTTCTAGAGCTTAACATACTTCCTATTATTACAGTTTCTTAAAAATACTTAAATTTATTTTTTCAATGCAATCCATTTGAATTTTAATCAAACAGTACAGTGAACAAAACAGAGATCTATTGCTCCAGCCTCCCTATCAATATACACAGTCCCCAGGGGCAATACTGTGAATCTTTCAGCTGTTTCTTCTGGTATTTGTGCATGGCCCAAGCAGTACTAATTTCTGTTTCTTGATTTTCTGCTTTAGAATGTATGTTTCTATTAATGTCTCAGAGTGAGATTTCTTTTAACTATCTGCACATACATATAAAAACATGCTTCCTCTCTCTCCATTATCCTAAAAGAGCTTTATTATATTTTTTGGTTAAAATATTATTTAGTGTTTACATTATTATAAGCATATAAATTTGCTTTTATCTGAGCTTAGTATTATACTTTGAATACAGTTAGTTTCTTGAGCAACTGTTTTTATTGGAGGTTATATCTTGTTTTATCATGTGTTTAATTTGCATACACTTACCACTCCAACACTTCAGAAACATTATAAATCCTGTCAGTACAAACATATCAGGTAATCTCCTGGTTTTTTTTTTTTTTTTTTTTTTTTTTTTCAATTTTTTAATGACAGCTTCTGAAATGGCTGCTCTTTGGGTCAGCTACATAGCTGCTAACCCCAGACTTCTATCACCATCATCCTAGACATTCCTTTTGCCTTTCTCATGTGTTCAGTCTTTCGCTTATCCTCTTTCTGTTATTTCTTAATTTTAGGCAAACATTTCTTCCAGAAACTTATGAGAAAGGAATCATGGACATTGCATTTTTGAGATTCTGCAATTATCAGAAACATTATTGAACATGGTATTTGACTGAAGATGGAATTCTAGTTTAGAAATTAATATTTTTCCAAATGATGAAGTTGTTTCTTCTAACTTCCAGTGTTTCTCTTGAAAATGTTATGATGTTCTGATTCTAAATGCAGATCTGTCTAATGTGAACTGTTGTGCTTGTTAATCTTTCCAGAAGATTTTGTTATTATCTATTTATCTTTGGTATTCCACAATTTCAAAATGGTACATCGTGTGTGCCACTCCCCATAAAAACACAAACCAAAAAAATACATTTCACTGGGTTGAGTACTCAGCAGGCCTTTGTACATTCTGAAAGATAAATATCTTTCAATCTTCAAAAATATTTTGATATCATTTCTTTGATGATTTTATTCTTTTCCTTTACATTTTTTGACTTTTTTTCCTTAAAATTTAAATCAGTGCTCGAATTGTATTACCTTTTATTGTCTATTCTCCATATCTTTGTGATTTTTCTGCTTTCTAAAATGTATTCTTAACTGGACCGTCCAACGCTTCTGTGGATATTTTTATGTCTGTTATTACATTCAGTAATTTCTAAGAGTTATTTCTTTTACTCTGAGTTTACTTTTTAAATGATCTCATTGTGCTTTTATGGATACATTATCTTCTATTATGTGTCTGAAATAATTAATATTTTCTTTTGAATCATTATCCTTCTATGTTTCTTCTTTTTCATCCAAGATCTTATTTTCTATTTATTGATTTTGTTCACTTTTCATTTAGAGGATTGGTTTATATGTGGTACTCATTGACCATCCATTCAGTTTTGAATGCTGAACAAAAATGTTGATTTACTGCTCAGAATAAAAGTTGATTGGATGCTTAGTGTGCATGAGTCAGCTTGCAAATGGCTGGTATACCTCACATTAAGGAGAGTCACTTAATTGAGTATTTTTAAGTATAAATTTTTAGGGTCCATTTATCCTGGTCTGATGTTCATAGAGAAGAATTTTCTAATCTCCTGCAGGTTTCTAATCTCCTGCAGGTTAAATTTAAATTAATTTAAAATCAGATTTTTGCAGGTTGAGCAATGAATGCAGATGAAGAACTAAAGAGAAGTAGAGACAAATCCTTCAAGGAACTTGAATGAAAAATGAGGAACAGGACAGTATCTCAGAAATTTAGGTTTGTGAGAGAGTAAAGTGAAATCAGGAGACCAGTCAAAAATGAGGAACATGATGAGCCTGATGACCAAGTCAAATTTTTAAATGATGCTATATAGTGATTCTCTACTTAATGAATGTATATGTGCTAATCCTTTACTTTAGGTATTATCATCTTTTTTTACATAAGTGCAAAAATGTAGGCCTGAAAGGTTAAATAACTTAAATTGAGACACAGAGCTGTGAATTTAACCAATGCCCCAATCTCAACTCATAATCTCTGAAATTGGCTGGGGAGTTCCAATTTTTGATGATGCAGACGTTCATGTTAAGCCCGTTGTCTTTATTTGTCTCCTGTATTTCCCTCCACTCCTGTCAGCTATATCTGGTGATCCAAAGATAATACCCTCTTTTGCTTAACATCTCCATAAAGTTCATGTGTGTTGAGGAGAGAGGGGTACTTTAAGGATTGGTAGGGAAGTTAAAAGTATTTTTAGAGAAGTAATCTTTCCTGTCATTCAACAAACATCATTATTTTCAGTCTCATCCCACAAGCTTTAGTACTTCTTTACAAGTCACTAGTATTTCCCATTTCTGAGTAATTCAGTGGTCTACAAGGAGGGACTTGGCTTGCTTCCTTTGGTTTTTCCCTTGAGGGAGCTTTGGCGTTGGGTTTCTTTACTATACTGTATCCGTTACCATGTATCCATCTATTTTTCTTTTACCAAAAAATTTTTTAACGTCTCTCATCTGCTGTAGTTTCTTCTCCCTTTCTTGTGTTTGTGTGAATGTTTTGCATTCGTTCACTTGTCACATGAATGAAATTGAGAAAAAAACATGCTCACACAGAACTCACTGCATCTTCAATTTTGTAAAACTATTCTGTAATTCAGTAATTTTTAAATTTTATTTTAGTGACTTCACATTAATGACACTTTGCATTAGCTGAGATAGCAAAATGTTCTTGTGAGGAAATGGTTACTTGTTAGCTATGGAATTCAAATCTTGGCTGCCCAGCACTGGGATAAAGTTGATTTGAAAATGAATATATCTATATACTGATTGAATTCTTCAGTCAGTAAAGATATACTCCTACAATATACCAGAGTGTTTAATTGATTTTCTGTAGTACTCAATTCCAAATACGAAAAACAGTGTTAATGAATAAGACAGCCTATCAATAGTATTGCAATGTATGGTTAGCTTATTCCTAGAATAATTGCTACTGTTATTGTCCATGAGTTTTGGACATCACTATTGATGATTGCTAATAAAATATTAATAAAATTGACCAATATCTAAAGTGTCTTACCCAAATATATAAGACTCAGTGAGCATATTGATATATACTATTAAATTGCTGTAACTGATCAAGGAATAAAAAGAATATACTATTGAAAAGGGGGTAAATTCAAGGAGGAAATGAATTAAAAAGTTATTTGGTGATAGTATTTTTGGCTATTTTCTATTACAAAGGAAAGATCAAACATTGTTTAATGTTTTTGAATTAGTGACTAGATACTGGCATTGATAATTGAGATATGAAATATAAGAAAGAGAAGTTTGGGTGAGAAATGTTGGATTTGGTTTCAGGCAAGTTAAGCTTGAAGTTATTTTAAAATATTAAATAGCAGCCTGTAATACAGTACTGCAGCTCATCAGAGATGTCTAGGTCAAATATGTAGAATTGATCAGATTAGCTTAGCTACACAGAACAGAAATATTCCCATATCACAAGTGTTTAAGCAAAATAAGTTTATTTCACTCTAGTAGAAAAAGGCTATGGAAGGCAACTTAGGCTAATTTGAGCTCAACAAAGTTATCCAGGCTTTTTCCAAATGTCCACTCTGCCATCCCAAGGGCTGGCCCTCCTCCTATGAGGTCCAAAATTTTGCATCACAATGGTGTCTCCAATAGCTAAATGGAATAAAGGAGGAAGACATCACCCTTCTGTTTTAAAGACACTTAGTCAACCTCCATCACCATTCTGTTTACATCTCTTTGGCCAGTATTTATCTGTATCTCATGAAACTACAAAGAAGTCCTGGGAATACAGTCTTTTAATCTGTATGGTAACCCAACAGGCTAAAAACCAGCTTTCTGTATTTAAGTAAAAATAAGAGTATAGAGGAAGGACTATGTACCTGACAGTTTTGATTTAAGTTACTGGCACATAGATTGCATTTTGAAATGTAGATATAGACGTATATGAACCAGAAAAAGTATGTTAAAAATCTTATTTTAAAATCAGATTTTTGCAGGTTGAGCAATGAATGCAGATGAAAAACTAAAGAGAAGTAGAGACAAATCCTTCAAGGAACTTGAATGAAAAATGAGGAACAGGACAGTATCTCAGAAATTTAGGTTTGTGAGAGAGTAAAGTGAAATCAGAAGGAGACCAGTCAAAAGTGAGGAACATGATGAGCCTGATGACCAAGTCAAATTTTTAAATGATGCTATATAGTGATTCTCTACTTAATGAATGTATATGTGCTAATCCTTTACTTTAGGTATTATCATCTTTTTTTACATAAGTGCGAAAATGTAGGCCTGAAAGGTTAAATAACTTAAATTGAGACACAGAGCTGTGAATTTAACCAATGCCCCAATCTCAACTCATAATCTCAATCTGTCCCACTACCTCTTCTTAATTAGGAGGGATCTTAACTCTTAGGCATAATTAATTTACTATTGTTTTTTTTTAATTAGGAAGTTAAAGACCTCAGTGAAGGTGAGATGGTGTTAGTCAGAATGAACAATATAAGTATGCTTTCAGTGGGAAAAAACTTTTTAGTGGTGACAAATTTCAAAACAATTTATCTAGGATCAGGTGCTGAAGGTGCACATTCTAATTATGTTTCCAAAGTGGAAGCTGATCACTATATATATTTTTCAGTGACAGAATTTTTTTTTGTATTTAAATACATAACTAACTTTCCTTCAAATAACCCCCAAACAATAAACCAGATTAAATAAAATTCACAGTGAATATGCCCAACCAACATCTGTATGTGCAACTAAACACTGTGTCTATTACTGCAGTGTGAACCTTAAACAATATAAAAGTTTTCTGGCGAGTCGAAGAAGTCCAAGTTTTAACTCTGTGGTATTTGGGGAGAGAAGACGCAGGAAGTAAGAGAAAGGGGAAATAAATTTTCTATTTCTTAATTTTGTCCTTCCAATATATTCATAAAGACCAAAAGAGAAAAGAAAGCTTGGGACTGTAAATAAATAGAGGAATAAGGGAGTGTGGGACCCTCGTAATGCTACCTGACCAAAACATATGAAAGAAATTAATTCCTTTCAGATTGAAAAGTTGGGAGAAGAGATGAAAAGTGACAGAAGAGGATGGGAAAGAGACAAAAGGAGAGGGGATCATCCAAGGGAAAAGAAGGGACCCATGGCAGGGGAGTAAGATGGAGTTCAGTACCAGTGAGTGCCTGTTTCCATCTGTATCCCTGTTATCTTAGGCTCCACTTGAGGTTCTGTCTCCTTTCTTCAAGCCTCTATGCGGTCAGGATCTTCCAGTCCCCTCCACCCCATCCCCACTCCTACTGTGCCGGTCCCTTCCCCTTTTCTGTTTACTAGGAGTTGGCTCGTTCCATAACCCTCAAGTCATAGTTCTTTTTAGTCAAAGAGGGAGACTCAGGCATTTGCTACTGCTCAGAGCCAGGAGGTTGCCGAAACCCTACATACAGAAGGACTCATACCATTTGATGATTCAGTGAAATCCTGCTATAGTACACTGGTATGCCACCTGCCAGGAGACCTCCTTGCACAGATTGGCTCACAGGGACTAGCATGGGTTGCTAGAAAGGAGGCTGGACCACATTTTGGTAAGAAGGACCAAGCTTGCATCTGGCCCCCCATCCTGCTTCTCTGGCTGTTGAGCAGGCCCTGGTACTGGGGTTGTGGATCCCATTCAAGCTTCTATAACCTTCCTGCTCCTAGTTAGGCATTATGGGATATAAACCAATCTTCTAGGATGGTTGAGATAGCTGTTGACCACATTGGGAGCTGTAGACCACGGGGTGAGAGAGAGAGACGTCAATATTTCTGGTTGGAATTAGAATACTGTCCAAGGAGATAGTAAAAAATCTGGATCTGTTGAGGGGGCTGCATGTAGTTCTGGGCAGAACTTGCTGAGTGGAGCAGTTGGAGATAGGGAGGAGCTGTCCTGTGGGAGGGGCTGTACTGCAATGAAGCTTATCTTCTGAGGATTCTGAAAGATAAGTGGGGACCAGAACAGAGGGGAGGATGGGTCAGCTGTTTCAGTAGAATCTTAGTGGTAAAGCCTCGTTTCTCCAAAGGGGTTGCTGATGTTGTCGGCTATGAGATCTTGTGATTATTCATGGGAGGCTGTTGCTGAGGCATGGGTGAGAAGAGAGGAAGTTGCTGCTGCTACTGCTGGGCAGTATAGGGGAGAAGGCCCTGGACAGAGAGGGATGAGATTACCTGGTTGCACAATTCCAGGGCACCTAGTGCCATACCTGGCCTGGAGATCATTCTTGCACTGCCACCTTTACTGCTTCCAATGCTGTAGTCAAGTGAAGATAGAGATTCTGCTGAAGTAGCTGGCTTTGGTAGCAAAGGGTCACATGTTTCAAGGCCATGGCTCTGGAGATTTGAGTTCACTATTAGTGCTGCTCTGTTGGATGCTTAGGGATAGCTCAGCCCCTTGAGTGGCAGCTCAGCCCCTTAAGCTAATCCCCAGTTGTCATGCAGATATTTGTTCCAGACAATCTTATTCTGTACTGAATTGTTTCGCTTGAGAATCAATCTCTGTTAAAATTCTATATTCTTCTCATCCTTTATATGTCCTGAAAACTCTGTTCAGGCAGTCTTGTGTTACTAGTTTTCTGGATGATGACAGATTTTCAAGTTTGAGCAACATTGTGGTCCATCCCAAAATAGGCAGCTATCCAGTGTAACTGCCTCTGGTGATATGAAGTCATCTGAGGGAACCTCTTAACTGGTTGTTTTAATAAATTTCAGAATCTCCTATTTTAATATTAGTGGATCATTTTTTAGGTTCTTTTTCAGTGTACTTACAAGAAATTCATGGAAGTCTGTTCCAGCAGAGTGTGTATAATTTTGGCTCAGGTTTCTGGACACCATCTTCCTTAGGACCTTTTTTGTTTGTTTGTTTTGTCCTTGTCTTCCTTTTCAGAGACTTTCTTTGAGGACATTTCTTCCTCCTTATCACAGGGACAATGGATGTGCAGTTGAATTACATCCTTGGTCCATCACCAGATGGGGTGGAAGGCTTCTCATGTTTTGCTAGGCTATGCACAACTTCAACTTGGAACTGGACTTGGCTGTTGTTCTGATGTGACCATATTTGATGTCCATCTTTGTGTCTTCTGAGTCAAACTGGTATGTCCCCTCTTTCTCAATTGCTCTCTTGTCTGGAGTCTTAGATGTAATTTTGTCTTTGATTATAGGTTCTTCCTGATTTGTTTTTCTAAGACCACCAGAGTGGGCACAAAAGAACCAGCGAGTAGGCAAGGCTAAAAGCAAAACTGCAAATTTATTCTTTGGTCATCTAGCTTCAGGGACCGGAGCTGGGTTGGGGGGAGTTTCTAATACAGCAGTCCGGACAAGAGTGGGGGCTGAGAAAGCCCGCCCCCGGCGCATCTGCTGGGAGCGACTTTTCTAGGAGTGGAAGGGCAATAGGCGGGGCACGGGCACGTCGGGGAAGGGGGGGCCGCTCCGCAGGTGCCACCAGGTAAATCTTGGTCTCCTCGGATTGACATCACCTGGTGCATGCCTGATTAATCTGCACCTTCCCGGGCGTCAGCTGCATTCTCGCACACATGGGAAGAGTTGGTGGTGAAGAAGAACCCGGAAGTGCACCATCCTGCCTCCGTTCGTCCAAACACTTCCATCATTTATTTTCTTCTGATTCTTTCATTAATTCAGAGGATCTTTTGAGTAGTGTTAGTGTTAGACATTGATCAGCAGTGCAAGACTGATATATACCAGTAGTATGTATTTAAATAAATTATCAATAACTAACAGAGATGAGAATGATAAAGACCTGGGTGGTAGAGAAATATCTTTACTTTGTGTAGGTAAGCCCCAGCTGGGACCAGTTGCTTGGCGGTCTGAAATAAGACTATAGCATATTAATTTGGTTCAGTTTATTATTAGTACCAGGTTAGTTAAAATATTCTAATGCATTCATCTCCTAATATGATGTTCTTACATGAAGAATAATCCATTATTTATGGCTCATTGTGGGGAGAAGGTATAAATGTGTGTAATTATTTGGGCCCTCAATATGTGCTAGTGCATTGAAGTCTTTTAATGTTTTTATTTACATTTTTTTCAACATTTTGAAGTTGATAAGATTATTCTCCTTTTACAAATGAGAAAACTGAAATTGACGTCAAGATTAAAAGGCTTGTAAGTCATTGAATCAGAGTTTTACTCAAGGCCAACTCCATAGTACAAAATCTAAAGAACTCACTATATGATATTGTCTGCTTGGATGCATGTATTTGTTTCCTGGGGCTTCTTTTAAAAATTAGTCACAAACTTGGTGGCTTAAAAAAAGCAGAAACTTATTTTCTCACAGTTGTAAAGACCAGAACTCCAAAATCAAGGTGTTAGTTTCCTCCAGAGCCTTCAGGGAAGAATTATTGCTTGCCTCTTCCATCTTCTGGTAGCTTAAGGTTTCGCCTAACTTTTGGCAGCATCACTCTAATCTCTACCTTCACTTTCACATGACCTTCTTCCTTGTGTCTGGGTGTGTTACCTTTTCTATCTCTTATAAGGAAACTTGTCATTGGATTTAGGACCCACTGGGAACCCTGGGTGATTTAGGATCACCCGGGATGATCTTGTCTAGAGATCCTTATCTTAATTACATCTTCAGAAACTCTTCTTCTAAATAAAATAGCATTCTAAAGTTACAGGTGGACATATCTGTTGAGGGCCACTATTCAGCTCACTAAAATGAGCATGACCAAATTTTTGAAAACGTGTTTTTGAATTGTGAAATATAATAAATATACAGAAAAATATATAATACTAATGTATGATATAATTAAAAATTATGAAGTGATCACCCTTGTAGCTACTACCCATATCAAGACACAGAACATTCCCAGAACTCTAAAATATACTATTTCCTTTAAGGATCACCTCATTCCTGTTCAATGGAATTATTATGACTTTATGGGAATTACTTTCTTGCTTTTCTTTAAAATCTTACTACTCATATTGTAAAATAAGACAGTTTTACATGTTTTTCAATTCTATATAGATGAAACGTTATTACATGTTATACTTTGTGTTATGCTTCTTTTAATTAATATGATATTTATAAGAACTATATATATCATTGAGAGTGGCGGTAGCAAATTTATTTTCTTTACGGCCTAGCTATATGTTTTTCATTTGTTACATAAATTTATCACATTCTATTTTTGGCTATCACAAATACATACTATAAACATTTTTTGTTTATTCTGGTATAGCTGTGCACAGTTTTATATGAGATGTATGCTCACTAGATGACAGGTTTACAAAGCAGTTATAGCAATATACCTTTCATTAGCAGCTTATGTGAATTCTCAATGTTTTCACATATTTAATAGCACACAATATTGGCTGAAATTTTAGTTTTCTTATAATTTCATAGATGTGCAGTTATATTCCATGATGGTTTTAATTTGTCTCTCTTTTTTTGAGAAAGGATTTTGCTATGTTGTTCAGGCTGGTCTTGAGCTCCCAGGTAGTCAGGATTACAGATGCGTGCTACCTTGCCAGGTTTAGGGTAGTTTTAATTTAAATCTCTCTAATTACCAATAAAATTGGATATATCTTCATAGGTTATTGGATTTATACTTCCATAAACTTTTTGCTGGTTCAACTTTTTTTCCCATTTTTCAATTTGATTGTCTTGTCTTTCTTCTTATGGTATGATTTTGGATAGGAGTCCATTTGTTAATCATGCATACTATAAATGCTTTCTTTCATGTAGTAGTTGTCTTTGCTCTCTTTTTATTGTGTGTTTTCATGAGCAGAAGTTCTTTTTATAATGTAGTCAATTTTATTCATTTTTTATTTATGGTTAGTGCTTTTGGTACTTAAAAAAATCTTTTTTTACCCTATGTTACCACTGCTTCTAATTTTAATTTTTCTTTTTCTGTGCATCTATCACCAGCTAAACCCTTTGCTGATTGACATATTCTTTTTCCAGAGATGGTAATATATTTAGGTTGTAATCAAATCTTGCTTAGTGGGAGCAATTCTGTCACTTTAAGATGTGTTGTGTAATTCTTGTACATGATTTTTCCAACTTAACTTGGAAGCTAGTCGTAATTTGCTCATTTTCATTTTCTTAGGAGATTTGTTGTGGTGGGCCTTAGCTATCCTGTAAGTATGAATAAAAGAGGGTTTCCTTTGAAATTGCTTTGCTCTGATAGTGCTTTGGTTAAAGAATCTTCCCAACTGATTTCAGAGTTGATCATACTTTATATTAGTTAGGTATTTAACTACATGAAAAAGTTTACTGTTTATCAAATATTCTATATATGATACTTCAATGAATTATCTAGTGAAAGCTATAAATACATATAACTATGATAATTTTATTGAAGACTCTCAGATTCATTAAATTACATAATCAAGGGCAAGCTAGGAAGTCAAGTGCTGAAATATGAACTCAAGTCTGACTTTTTTTCAGTTCTTCCCTTAAATAAAGTTTTAAACTTTGGAGTGACAGATTCACTTATTTTAAATTATGTCACAATTTTAAGAAATAAAAGAGTCATGTCATTTAAACTATGTCCAGATTTATCCCTACAAGCATTCTTTCTTTATCCAGATTCATGTAGAGTTATTCACTTTTATGATCCTTTTGGTTTACATGTTAGTTAAATGTAATGTGTTTTCTTTCTCTTTGGGAATTTTGGGGTGAGGTATAGGGAGCCTTTGTCAGATAAAACTTGCTTAAGCAAGTGGATTTTATTTCTTTCGTGTTTCTTTTCTTTCTTTCTTTTTCTTTTCTTTTCTTTTTTTTTTTTTTTTTTTTTTTTGAATCAGAGTCTTGCTGTCTCCCAGACTGGAATGCAGTGGTACAATCTTGGCTCACTGCAAACTCTGCCCCCCGGGTTCAAGCAATTCTCATGCCTCAGCCTCCCAAGTAGCTAGGATTACAGGCATGTGCCACCACGCTCAGCTAATTTTTGTATTTTTGGTAGAATCGGGATTTCACCACATTGGTCAGGCTGGTATCTAACTCCTGACCTCAGGTGATCTACCCTCCTTGGCCTCCCAAAGTGCTGGGATTGCAGGCATGAGCCACCGTGTCCAGCCTCTTGTTTGCTCTTTAGCATATGTATTAGATGAGTGAAATAAGGGCAGTATGGGCAAGAAAAAGAAAAATTATTCAATTCAAGAAGTTTATTTACTATTTGTCTATAATACCATTTGACTATGGTTGCTTTAAAAAAAAAATTCTAGTTAAGCTTATACAGTTTTAGAATATATAAATGCCAGTGCTTTAAAATTAAAGTCAGATTCATATATTTGTAATGGGCAATTTATAACCTTCTGTCTCAGAAGTTACTTTTTAAGAGCAGATTCAGTGATTCCAAACTCATCTACTAGCTCCAGACTATGATGAAGATACATAGTTATCTCTGAGGTTATGGATGGGCTAGGTAGGAAGAAAAAGTGAGCATACTGATCTTTTGACCCTATTTGTAAAAAGATATGAAATATTATAATGAGCAGGTAAGATTTTTAAGAAAACCTATATTTAAAAATGCAGTGTGTAGACTAATATAGCACTTTTGGATAAAAACGCTCACAGTTGTGCAGTTGTGTGAATTTTCTAATCCCCTTTGCCTTCTAGCATAGGACCACCGTCAATTTATCATATAATTAATTCTTTAAAATTATAATATCTGTATAATAATAAACTGTAGTGAAAATTTTGGTATTCGAAATAACATCTAACATGTCAAACTAATATTAATCATTACGTAGTAAGCCATCTTTTACACATGTGTCTACCTATGGTTTCTTCTTAGTATTATTTCTCATTTTGAAAAATTTCAGGAGTTCCTAGATTTGAAATCCTAGTATAAATACACTTCTTTAAAACAATTTCTTTTGTTTGTAATTATAATCACATCTTTTTTAGTAGAGCAACAGAGTGGGTAGCTTTTATGTGTCAGTTTCTCCACTGAGTTATGCTCCATCATGCTTTCAAAACATACATTTGTTGTACAAATATATGTCCTACTAGTTGGTGTAGGTTGAAGTCAGAGTAAATCTTTACCATTCTACTAGGTGTTGGGGGCTTCTCTTAAAATTGTGCTTTTCAATTTACTTGGAGTCTCCTTGGCTCCATCTCCTGCTGTTGTAATCATTAGCGGAAGTTCATAGAGAGTGGAATTTCTCAAAATATAGACAGTTTTTTGTTCAGAACACGAGCCCTGCAGGCATTTCTTTTCATTTTTACTTAGCTTGAGATATTTAGCTGCACCTTTGACTTTAATATGCTTATTACAGAGCCTGAACACAGAATATATTTCCTCCTGCTTTAAGATACAGATGACAAAAATCCTTAGTCTGCCAAGGAAATTTATTTGCTTTTAAATCCTAACAGTCCCACTATATGACTTTCTTATATCAATATTTTAATAGTGCAAATAAGGGTCAAGGCTTCTTTGTTGATGAAATTATAAATCACCCTTTGGCTTTCTAGTATCTGACAGTTATTTTCTATTTCATCTTTAAAAGCGGAAGTCCATGAGCTTTTCATCCAGTGATGTAGTTGGATTTTATTCATGTTCAGACTCATTGAAACCTGCCAACCATATAAAAACAGTTGCCAATATGGGAGAAGTCTTCCTTGTGTTGTGATAGAAAGGATTTCACTGTTTAAAAGTAAACTTAAAATAAACATGTATTCCCTTCGTTAAAAGAGGAGCATGTGCCTGCTTGTCCCAGGTGGCTTTCTATAAGAATAAAAAATAGGGTAGACTTATTTGAAAATATCTTCAATTGTTTTTCAGATTGTTTGTATTTATACACATACATACATAATATTTATATACACATACCCATACACAAACATCACCCCATATATATATACACATATATATATACACACATATATACACACATATACATATATACATATGCACATATATACATACGTGTATATATATGTTTGTATTTATACACGTACATACATGCTATTTATATACACACACCCATACACAAACATCACCCCATATATATACATATATGTGTGTGTATATATATGTATATGATGTTTGGCCTTAGAAGCAATCCTCATTTCAATGTCAATTTTGAATTGGTTACAAACATTACTTACACTTGATTTTCAACCAACTTGGAATGCAAAGAAAACTTTTTCTTTTTCTTAAATTAATGCTTCTTTTTTTTGACTTGTGATTTATGTTTCTGGATTTTAAAATGATTTGAAATGAGCTGAATTTTGAGTCAGTGAATTTCTCTTGACAATACACTTAGTATGGTTTTGCTCTACTATCTGAGTTATTTTTTGTAGGTGGAATTGTTATCTATCTAATCTTCTGTAGCAGCAAATATAGGATCATAGTAAAAAACAAACAAATAAACAAAAAAAAGTTCTATCGATTTTGCCACTGTGATGTTTTCCTATCACTTCCATCCCTTCCATTCATTCTGTCAGTGCCCGAATTCAGGTCCTCAGTTCCTTACATCAAATTTTTGCAAGTTTCTATTTTGCCATTTTGCTTTACAATTTCTCTCCATTCCAATTCATTCTAAATATTACTTTCAAAAGTATCATTTTTCAAAAATAAAATCTTATCACACTTTTTTCTACTACAGAACCTCCCGTGTCTTCCCATTGCTTTTGGAGTAGTTTCAAATTCCTTAGGAACTGCACAGTTCAATTCAGCGGCCACTAGCCTTATGCAGCTATTTAAATTTAAATATAAACTTAACTAAAAGTAAATAAAAGAAAATGAGTTCCTCCATCACAGTAGCCTAGTTTCAAATACTCAAAAGTCACATGTGGCTAGAGAGTACTGAATTGAACAGCACTGTTCTAGAATATTTCTCTCATCATTAAAGGCTCTATCGGACAACCCTGCATGGAATGTTAAGACAACGCTTCCAACTTATTTTTAACCATGTTCCAGCTTATTTTTTCAGCCCCGTTTTCTGCTACACAGTGTTAACATGCCTCTGTGATCAAGTCATATGCATTTACTCATTGTTGAAAGCATCAGTCATTCAATCAACAAACATCACTGAGCACCAGTCTGTTGGAAGCACCACTGTGAATTTAAAACAAAACAAAGCAAAACAAAACAGCTGTCATGGAGTTTATATCAGTGGGGATTATAAACATCCAAAAATTGTAAAATATAAAATATCTTTTTGCAAAGAGTGCTAGAAAGAAAAATAAAATCTGGTAATGTGTAGAGAATGATGGGTGGTGGTTAGATGGGGTGTTCAGGAAAGGGCTTTTTGATAAAGACATATTTCAGCAGAGGCCTCAATAAAATGAGGAAATGAAACATGCAGCTCTCTGGCGTAAGTGTAAGCTAGTCATTCTACTGCATTCAAGCTTTTTGCTACTCTTAGCTTTGTGGAAATATTAATAAAGGTCATAACATTATTAAGTGGTAGCCTCTTATCTTGCTCTAACGTTTTTTGGTCTCAAGCCAGAATGTAATCAGAATCCTAGACTATTAAAGCTAGAGGCATCTATAGAAATCATCTAATCCATTTTGTAATTTTAAAAAGGAGGTACCTAAGATTTAGATAGGGTAATTGATTTGTTTTAAGTGACAAAGTGAAGTAATGGTAAATGGCAATTAGAACCCTGGACTCCTAGTATTTTCTGAATAGGACTGAGTTTTCCGAGTAATGAGATCCAGATGCTGATGACATCTTGTACCTTTAAATTTTTTTTTTAAATGTAATACGTATTTAATGATTTATTTTGATTTTCTTCAGAAATTTATTGATGTTGATATTCAAATGAACCATTTGGTTTTCTCTTTATGCTGAGTTTTCATATGGTCATTTGGAAGACATATTTACAACAATATACACATGTGGCTATCCTTTAAATTTTACTTTCCCAATACTATAAAACATTTATTATCATTATAAACATGATACACACATATGTATATATGCATGTGCATGGTGGATATATGTGTATATCTGTCATAATTCAAATATCAATTTTATGTTCTGCCTTTGTATTCACAGAGTTTATTCACAAAACTCTAAAATTTCTTTGTATGTGGTATTAAATAGCATAAAGTCATGAATTTTAATGGAATTATGGCTTTATTCCTCCAATAGAATCCTGAGGAATTGCTCTAAGAAATCACAGAAGGTGGCTTAATTATTATTATTATTATTATTTTTTTTTTTTTTTGAGACAGAGTCTTGCTCTGTCGCCCAGGCTGGAGTGTAGTGGCGTAATCTGGCTCACTGCAAGCTCCGCCTCCCAGGTTCACGTCATTCTCCTGCCTCAGCCTCCCAAGTAGCTGGGACTACAGGCGCCCGCCACCACGCCGAGCTACTTTTTTTGTATTTTTAGCAGAGACAGGGTTTCGCAGTGTTAGCCAGGATGATCTCAATCTCCTGACCTCGTGATCCGCCCGCTTCGTCCTCCCAAAGTGCTGGGATTACAGGCAGGAGCCACCGCACCCGGCCTTTAAGAAGTCTTAAAGTCATCTATGATAGGTGAGCGCTCAGATTCCTCCTTTGTGGGGTGCAAGTTCATGACAGATTCCTCAAGGTTAATAGCTTAGTAGTATAATTTTATTGCAGTCACTGTATTGTCAATGCATAGTAATGTAAGGCACATCTTTATTTAATAATTCTGAAAATATTTCGAGCACCTAACTTCAGCTATTGAGAATAGATATAAAATTATGCTTTATGCTCTATAATTTTAGGGAAATAAATTATTTTCTTGCTACATCAATAAATCTTTCTTTTACGTACATCCTTTCCATATAATAAATATCCATTTCTCTTTCATATGTCCATGATTAAATGTCTTAAATGAATACAATATTTCTTTTGAAAATATACAGAATGATTTGTCAAAACATGTGAAATGCACTGTACGGTTCCAAAATCTGTTTTTCATGTTTTTCTCTGGGGTGTGATCTGTTCCTGTTAGTTTAGTGTTTGTGCCTTAATTGTAGTATATCCTTAAGGAAATTGAGTATCGGTAGACTATTTATTGCAGTTGAAGATATAGCAAAAGAAATAATTAAGTTTCCAGGAGGGAAATACCTACAAGTGAATGATAATGCAGTCAGTGTAAAACAGCCTTTCACTAAAGAATATATACACCATCATTTACTCAAAAACTATTCAGCAACTATTTTACCCACAGGTGAAACGCACTGGAGTGCCCAGTTTTGTGTCACGTGTCCTTTCTGCCATACTCAGGCTAATGGCACTCTTCATGACAATCCTCATTGTACTGTTAAGCTCCAGAGGAAAAAATGTGGCTACAGAGTATATTAAAATACATACAATTGAAAAGGAAAATGTTCATTTTTGCAAGCAGAAGATTACCAACAGAATGTTAAAATTAAAGGTCAGTTTTAGAATGAGCTCTCATATTATGGAGTTTATGAACAAACTATGTATTATATAAGAAAAGAAAAATCAATTTTATACCGAAGTAGTGCTTTCAAAAATGTATTTTAGTTTTCTTATAGAAAAGTAGAAAAATGAAAAATACATGAACTCTTTCTTAACCCTAATCTATACTTTTTAAGAATTTTTAAAATGTTTCATATGTGAAGTAAAGAGGCAAGAAAGTGAATTTTTTTTTTTTTTTTTTAATGGAGACACTATGGGAAAATATAGGCAAACGAAGGAATACAAATAGAAAATGTAATTTTATTGAATAACAGAAAAGAAAATAGTGCAAAACAGCCTCTCTCTATTCTTTTGTTCTTGGGATCAAAGCTTTCATTCCCGGTGATTGGTGGAATCCTTTTGGCTACTATGCTCCCTTGAACAAAATCTTAAATCAAATTAACTCAAATTTTGTGCTGTTAGAAACCATCTCATCTCATAACAGAAATTTAGTATATTTTTCTTAATATCAAAGAAATTATATGGCTAAGTAATTCTCAAAGCACCATATAAAGTTTAGGTATTTCTTTAGACGAAACAAAATATATGTTCTTTTTCACATTTGTGTTTGATTTTATTATAAAATTTGACAGAAGAAACCAAGGAAAGAGAAAAGAGAAACCTCTGGAGACTTTGTATTTTCATAGCTGACAAAAAAAGCTTCACTTTTAGCAATTTTTCTTTCTCTGTTTACTTTTTCTAAGGTCTGACTGAAACTAGACAAGAAAAAAATATTATATTCTGTTTTTGGCTTTTTACGGGATTTTTTTTTTTTTTTTCAGCTAGAAGAAAGATTTGAAGTGCCTTTACAAAGTTATTTCCAAGGTAATGCTTCTTTTATTTTTAAATAGCAAATTTTTTGAGATTCAGAATCAACATCCAGTCCATATGTCACTGAATATAAAATTCCCAGTGGTGAAACAGGCACAAAGTTAGCCTTGCAGACTGTAACTGACAAATGTGGGGATAAGGAAAGGAAAGATTTGAATTTGAATTTGAAATATGAAAATTCCAAGCCTAAGCTGTATGCCTTGGTTTTTGGTGATGAGAGTTAGAGACACAAGAGAAATCAGTTGTATTACGACAGTAAACAACACACACCTTGCTTTGCTTTTGTGTCTGCCTACATGCTTATAGTCTTAAAGATTTATGGAAAGGGCAGAAAGAAGAAATCAAGGCCTGTTTTAATATAATCAATCCTATTGCCCTCACAGAAGAAAATATGTTACCTGTGATAGCAACTTAAAAGTCACAAAGTTTTCATCTTAACATTGACAATCCACAGATTTTATTACTCTAAGGAACCATTTGGGTAGTTAATATGGAGGGTGCAGAAATAAAGAATGTAATAATGCTGTAAGTGTTCTAGTAAATACTATGCTTAAGTGATGCTTAAATTAAGATGTTTGACCAACAGAACTCCTTCTTGAATTCCAGGTAGCCATGATCTTTGCATATACTTTTAATTTTAAAAAAGTGGTTTTAAAATTTAAATATTATGTTATCCAGCAACTCAGATCTCCTTGAGGTTACCAATGACTCGTTTGTTGTTGCTGTTCTTTTCTGTATTGCACCATATGATATTTCTTTGAAAAGTCATAGTGAATCTTTTCATTTCAGCATTAGCAAAACCATCAAATTTAAATCATTGATAGAAATCTTTAAAAGGTTTTGGGATTATAATGACTGTATCTGTGAAGTATCTAGTCATTTAGTTCATTTCAAATACAAATTATCATTTTGATTTGCTTGAGAATAATGACTGTACAAAGCTTTGTGGTAATTTTTATGTGGGTAGAAAAATATAGCATGCACTCATGAATGTCTTGGTATTTGTTTCAGGAAATAATATAATTTTTTATTACAGCACATGGTAAAAATTATGCCACAAACTATAAATAAATTAATTATCATAGATAATGCCCCCATAGATAATATTAGGTACATTAAGTAGCTAGAATCATGGAGGCAGCAATGCCCTGGCTTTTTATTTTCTAAAAGCAAGACAGTTACCTGCGTTTGTCTGGTTTCTGATTTTTGAAATGGCCCCAGAAAGTGGGAAGAATTTTCTTGCTTTAGAATCTTGAAATCTGTGTATGTAACCCCAACTAATATAGTTTAGTTTTGCCCTGTTTTGAACTTTATATAACCAAATTTTGTGATATGCACTATCCTATGGTGTTATTTTCAATGAATAACATGTTTGTATAAAATTCACCTATGTTGTTGGATGTAGCTTTTAATTTTCCCCTTTATGATGCATAGTATTCCATTATATGCCTATACCACAATTTATTAATCCATTTGATGGAGTATTTGGTTATTTGGTGGCAGGTATAATAGTGCTGCTATGATCATTCCTACATTTTTTCTAGAATACATTCACAAACATTATTGTATATAGGAAGCGGAAGCATTGAGTCGAATGTATGCATTCAAAAGTTATTACAGCAATATATGCTTTCGTCTGCAGTTTTAATGATTCCAGGTGCTCCATACAGTAAGAATCAGCTGATGTTTTCAGGCTTTATGATTGTTGCACACTGGTGGCTGTTTAGTGGTATTTTTATTTTAATTTGGAATTCCTCGCTTACTAATAACCTTAGACAGCATTTGGGTTTATAGAGCATTTAAATTTTCTCTTTTTGTAGTTTCTTTTCAAGTCTTTTGACCATTTAAAAACATGGTTTGCTGTGATGTTTTAATTGATTTTTTTTTTTTTGGAGTTCCTTTCATATTCCACTTTTAAATCCTTTGTCAGTGTTATGTGTTGCAGTTATCTTTTTCTGTGCTGTGACATCCTTTTACTTTCTTCATCTTTTTTGATGAACACTTTAAAGAAAAAAGCAAACTTATTCACTTTAAAGTACTTTTGGTGTTTTGTTTAATTTTTTCTGCCAAGATTATAAAGATACTATCCTGTTTTACCATGTTATTCTCTTAAGCCTTTGCAGAGTTTTTTGTTTGTTTGCATTTGCTTTTTTTTTTTATTTTTTGCATATACATCTATAATCTATCTGGTGTTACTTTGGCTAGTGTGATTGGTTTGGTCCCGTTTAATTTTTTTCATGTAGATACCTAATTATCATATTTCTTAAGAGTCTGATATTTCCATACAATTCTTTTCTGACAAATCTACATTGCTTCTTTTTCATAAGTAAAGTATCTATAATGCATGTGTCTGGGTTCAAGCTCTCCATTCTGTTTCCTTGTTCCATTTCCTTCCTTAGCGTCACTACCAAACTGTCCTAATTATTGTGGTTTTGTAACAAGCCTAAATATCTCATAGAGTATTTGCTTCAATCCTATGATTATTATTTATTTATTTTTTTTATTATACTTTAAGTTCTAGGGTACATGTGCATAACGTGCAGGTTTGTTACATATGTATATATGTGCCATGTTGGTGTGCTGCACCCATCAACTCGTCAGCACCCATCAATTCATCATTTATATCAGGTATAACTCCCCAATGCAATCCCTCCCCCCTCCCCCCTCCCCATGATAGGCCCCATTGTGTGATGTTCCCCTTCCCGAGTCCAAGTGAGCTCATTGTTCAGTTCCCACCTATGAGTGAGAACATGCGGTGTTTGGTTTTCTCTTCTTGTGATAGTTTGCTAAGAATGATGGTTTCCAGCTGCATCCATGTCCCTACAAAGGACGCAAACTCATCCTTTTTTATGGCTGCATAGTATTCCATGGTGTATATGTGCCACATTTTCTTAATCCAGTCTGTCACTGATGGACATTTGGGTTGATTCCAAGTCTTTGCTATTGTGAATAGTGCTGCAATAAACATACGTGTGCATGTGTCTTTGTAGTAGCATAATTTATAATCCTTTGGGTATATACCCAGTAGTGGGATGGCTGGGTCATATGGTACATCTAGTTCTAGATCCTTGAGGAATTGCCATACTGTTTTCCATAATGGTTGAACTAGTTTACAATCCCACCAACAGTGTAAAAGTGTTCCTATTTCTCCACATCCTCTCCAACACCTGTTGTTTCCTGATTTTTTAATGATTGCCATTCTAACTGGTGTGAGATGGTATCTCATTGTGGTTTTGATTTGCATTTCTCTGATGGCCAGTGATGATGAGCATTTTTTCATGTGTCTGTTGGCTGTATGAATGTCTTCTTTTGAGAAATGTCTGTTCATATCCTTTCCCCACTTTTGGATGGGGTTGTTTGTTTTTTTCTTGTATATTTGTTTGAGTTCTTTGTAGATTCTGGAAATGAGCCCTTTGTCAGATGAGTAGATTGCAAAAATTTTCTCCCATTCTGTAGGTTGCCTGTTCACTCTGATGGTAGTTTCTTTTGCTGTGCAGAAGCTCTTTAGTTTAATGAGATCCCATTTGTCAATTTTGGCTTTTGCTGCCGTTGCTTTTGGTGTTTTAGACATGAAGTCCTTGCCCGTGCCTATGTCCTGAATGGTACTACCTAGATTTTCTTCTAGGGTTTTTATGGTATTAGGTCTAACATTTAAGTCTCTAATCCATCTTGAATTAATCTTCGTATAAGGAGTAAGGAAAGGATCCAGTTTCAGCTTTCTACTTATGGCTAGCCAATTTTCCCAGCACCATTTATTAAATAGGGAATCCTTTCCCCATTTCTTGTTTTTGTCAGGTTTGTCAAAGATCAGATGGGTGTAGATGTGTGGCATTATTTCTGAGGACTCCGTTCTGTTCCATTGGTCTATATCTCTGTTTTGGTACCAGTACCATGCTGTTTTGGTTACTGTAGCCTTGTAGTATAGTTTGAAGTCAGGTAGCGTGACGCCTCCGGCTTTGTCCTTTTGACTTAGGATTGTCTTGGCAATGCGGGCTCTTTTTTGGTTCCATATGAACTTTAAAGCAGTTTTTTCCAATTCGGTGAAGAAACTCATTGGTAGCTTGATGGGGATGGCATTGAATCTATAAATAACCTTGGGCAGTATGGCCATTTTCACGATATTGATTCTTCCTATCCATGAGCATGGTATGTTCTTCCATTTGTTTGTGTCCTCTTTGATTTCACTGAGCAGTGGTTTGTAGTTCTCCTTGAAGAGGTCCTTTACATCCCTTGTAAGTTGGATTCCTAGGTATTTGATTCTCTTTGAAGCAATTGTGAATGGAAGTTCATTCCTGATTTGGCTCTCTGCTTGTCTGTTACTGGTGTATAAGAATGCTTGTGATTTTTGCACATTAATTTTGTATCCTGAGACTTTGCTGAAGTTGCTTATCAGCTTAAGAAGATTTTGGGCTGAGACGATGGGGTTTTCTAAATATACAATCATGTCATCTGCAAACAGGGACAATTTGACTTCTTCTTTTCCTAACTGAATACCCTTGATTTCTTTCTCTTGCCTGATTGCCCTAGCCAGAACTTCCAACACTATGTTGAATAGGAGTGGTGAGAGAGGGTATCCCTGTCTTGTGCCAGTTTTCAAAGGGAATTTTTCCAGTTTTTGCCCATTCAGTATGATAGTAGCTGTGGGTTTGTCATAAATAGCTCTTATTATTTTGAGGTACGTTCCATCAATACCGAATTTGTTGAGCGTTTTTAGCATGAAGGGCTGTTGAATTTTGTCAAAAGCCTTTTCTGCATCTATTGAGATAATCATGTGGTTCTTGTCTTTGGTTCTGTTGATATGCTGGATTACGTTGATTGATTTGCGAATGTTGAACCAGCCTTGCATCCCAGGGATGAAGCCCACTTGATCATGGTGGATAAGCTTTTGGATGTGCTGCTGAATCCGGTTTGCCAGTATTTTATTGAGGATTTTTGCATCGATGTTCATCAGGGAGATTGGTCTAAAATTCTCTTTTTTTGTTGTGTCTCTGCCAGGCTTTGGTATCAGGATGATGTTGGCCTCATAAAATGAGTTAGGGAGGATTCCCTCTTTTTCTATTGATTGGAATAGTTTCAGAAGGAATGGTACCAGCTCCTCCTTGTACCTCTGGTAGAATTCAGCTGTGAATCCATCTGGTCCTGGGCTTTTTTTGGTGGGTAGGCTATTAATTGTTGCCTCAATGTCAGAGGCTGCTATTGGTCTATTCAGGGATTCAACTTCTTCCTGGTTTAGTCTTTGAAGAGTGTACGTGTCCGGGAAATTATCCATTTCTTCTAGATTTTCTAGTTTATTTGCGTAGAGGTGTTTATAGTATTCTCTGATGGTAGTTTGTATTTCTGTGGGGGCGGTGGTGATATCCCCTTTATCATTTTTTATTGCGTCTATTTGATTCCTCTCTCTTTTCTTCTTTATTAGCCTTGCTAGCGGTCTGTCAATTTTGTTGATCTTTTCAAAAAACCAACTCCTGGATTCATTGATTTTTTGGAGGGTTTTTTGTGTCTCTATCCTTCAGTTCTGCTCTGATCTTAGTTATTTCTTGCCTTCTGCTAGCTTTTGAATGTGTTTGCTCTTGCCTCTCTAGTTCGTTTAATTGTGATGTTGGAGTGTCAATTTTAGATCTTTCCTGCTTTCTCTTGTGGGCACTTAGTGCTATAAATTTCCCTCTACACACTGCTTTAAATGTGTCCCAGAGATTCTGGTATGTTGTATCCTTGTTCTCATTGGTTTCAAAGAACATCTTTATTTCTGCTTTCATTTTGTTATGTACCCAGTAGTCATTCAGGAGCAGGTTGTTCAGTTTCCATGTAGTTGAGCGGTTTTGATTGAGTTTCTTAGTCCTGAGTTCTAGTTTGATTGCACTGTGGTCTGAGAGACAGTTTGATATAATTTCTGTTCTTTTACATTTGCTGAGGAGTGCTTTACTTCCAATTATGTGGTCAATTTTGGAATAAGTGTGATGTGGTGCTGAGAAGAATGTATATTCTGTTGACTTGGGGTGGAGAGTTCTATAGATGTCTATTAGGTCCGCTTGGTGCAGAGATGAGTTCAATTCCTGGATATCCTTGTTAACTTTCTGTCTCGTTGATCTGTCTAATGTTGACAGTGGAGTGTTGAAGTCTCCCATTATTATTGTATGGGAGTCTAAGTCTCTTTGTAAGTCTCTAAGGACTTGCTTTATGAATCTGGGTGCTCCTGTATTGGGTGCATATATATTTAGGATAGTTAGCTCTTCCTGTTGAATTGATCCCTTTACCATTACGTAATGGCCTTCTTTGTCTCTTTTGATCTTTGATGGTTTAAAGTCTGTTTTATCAGAGACTAGGATTGCAACCCCTGCTTTTTTTTGTTCTCCATTTGCTTGGTAGATCTTCTTCCATCCCTTTATTTTGAGCCTATGTATGTCTCTGCATGTGAGATGGGTCTCCTGAAGACAGCAGACTGATGGGTCTTGACTCTTTATCCAGTTTGCCAGTCTGTGTCTTTTAATTGGAGCATTTAGTCCATTTACATTTAAGGTTAATATTGTTATGTGTGAACTTGATCCTGACATTATGATATTAACTGGTTATTTTGCTCATTAGTTGATGCAGTTTCTTCCTAGCCTCGATGGTCTTTACATTTTGGCATGTTTTTCCAATGGCTGGTACCTGTTGTTCCTTTCCATGTTTAGGGCTTCCTTCAGGGTCTCTTGTAAGGCAGGCCTGGTGGTGACAAAATCTCTAAGCATTTGCTTATCTGTAAAGAATTTTATTTCTCCTTCACTTATGAAACTTAGTTTGGCTGGATATGAAATTCTGGGTTTAAAATTCTTTTCTTTAAGAACGTTGAATATTGGCCCCCCTCTCTTCTGGCTTGTAGAGTTTCTGCCGAGAGATCTGCTGTCAGTCTGATGGGCTTCCCTTTGTGGGTAACCCGACCTTTCTCTCTGGCTGCCCTTAAGATTTTTTCCTTCATTTCAACTTTGGTGAATCTGGCAATTATGTGTCTTGGAGTTGCTCTTCTCGAGGAGTATCTTTGTGGCATTCTCTGTATTTCCTGAATTTGAATGTTGGCCTGCCCTGCTAGGTTGGGGAAGTTCTCCTGGATGATATCCTGTAGAGTGTTTTCCAATTTGGTTCCATTTTCCCCCTCACTTTCAGGCACCCCAATCAGACGTAGATTTGGTCTTTTGACATAATCCCATACTTCTTGCAGGCTTTGTTCATTTCTTTTTCTTCTTTTTTCTTTTGGTTTCTCTTCTCGCTTCATTTCATTCATTTGATCCTCCATCGCTGATACTCTTTCTTCCAGTTGATCGAGTCGGTTACTGAAGCTTGTGCATTTGTCACGTATTTCTCGTGACATGGTTTTCATCTCTGTCATTTCGTTTATGACCTTCTCTGCATTAATTAGTCTAGCTGTCAATTCTTCCACTTTTTTTTCAAGATTTTTAGTTTCTTTGCGCTGGGTACGTAATTCCTCCTTTAGCTCTGAGAGGTTTGATGGACTGAAGCCTTCTTCTCTCATCTCATCAAAATCATTCTCTGACCAGCTTTGATCCGTTGCTGGCGATGGGCTGTGCTCCTTTGCAGGAGGAGATGCGCTCTTATTTTTTGAATTTCCAGCTTTTCCGCCCTGCTTTTTCCCCATCTTTGTGGTTTTATCTGTCTCTGGTCTTTGATGATGGTGACGTACTGATGGGGTTTTGGTATAGGTGACCTTCCTGTTTGATAGTTTTCCTTCTGACAGTCAGGACCCTCAGCTATAGGTCTGTTGGAGATTGCTTGAGGTCCACTCCAGACCCCGTTTGCCTGGGTATCAGCAGCAGAGGTTGCAGAAGACAGAATATTGCTGAACAGCGAGTGCACCTGTCTGATTCTTGCTTTGGAAGCTTTCTCTCAGGGGTGTACTCCACCCTGTGAGGTGTGGGGTGTCAGACTGCCCCTAGTGGGGGATGTCTCCCAGTTAGGCTACTCAGGGGTCAGGGACCCACTTAAGCAGGCAGACTGCCCCTTCTCAGATCTCAACCTCCGTGTTGGGAGATCCACTGCTCTCTTCAAAGCTGTCAGACAGAGTCGTTCGCGTTTGCACAGGCTTCTGCTCCTTTAGCTGAGCCCTGTCCCCAGAGGCGCAGTCTGCAGAGACAGGCAGGTTTCCTTGAGCTGCTGTGAGCTCCACCCAGTTCAAGCTTCCCAGCAGCTTTATTTACCTACTTAAGCCTCAGCGATGGCGGGTGCCCCTCCCCCAGCCTCGCTACTGCCCTGCGGTTAGATTTCCGCAGACTGCTGTGTTAGCAAGGAGGCAGGCTCCGTGGGCGTGGGACCCTCCCGGCCAGGTGTGGGATATATTCTCCGGTGTGCCAGTGTTATAGCGCAGTATTGGGGTGGGAGTTACCCGATTTTCCAGGTGTTGTGTGTCTCAGTTCCCCTGGCTAGGAAAAGGGACTCCCTTCCCCCTCGCGCTTCCCAGGTGAGGGGATGCCTCGCCCTGCTTCAGCTCTCGCTGGTCAGGCTGCAGCAGCTGACCCGCAGGGATTGTCTGACACTCCCGAGTGAGATGACCCCAGTACCTCAGTTGAAAATGCAGAAATCACAGGTCTTCTGTGTCGCTCGCGCTGCAATCCTATGATTATTTTAAAAGATCTTGACCTTTGATTTCCATAAAAAAAATTTGAATTAACTGGTCAAATTCCACACATACGCCCCAATAAAACTTTGGTTTATGATTATATTAAATTAGTCTACAAATCAGGAGAAGATTCATATCTCTCAAGTTTTGATTTTTCCAATCCACGTAATACTATATATCTGGATTTATTTAATTCTTTAAAATTCATCGATCATTTTTATTAAATCTTACACATAATTTGTGAATTTATTACTGAGAATTTCATATTTTATTAATAACATTCAAAATGATTTTCATTGGTTTAGTACCTATTCTACAGCATAGATAAATTCTTGCTATTTCAAATAATTTAATGATTCCTTACTGGATATTTTATTAAAATATAGTCTTATTATTTTTTTATAAATTTATGTAAATTTTATTTTCTCCTCTTGCCTTACTACACCGATGGCAGATTCTAGCACAGTGTTCATTGAAATCCCATATTTTCTCGTTCCCAATCTTGTTCCCAATCTCAAAGGGAAAACTTTCAAAATTAAATATATTTTTGTAAAGCTCTTTAGATCTTCTAAGTCTAAGGAATTTCTCCGTTAGAGTCTGCTTACATTTTCATAATGAGTGCTACAATGTTTTGTCTGTCTGTATTGATAATTCCATATGGTTTTTAAAACAAGATGGCAAAATATAAATACAGATTTACTAATGTTAAGACCACTTTTCTTTATTGGTATAAATCCAACTTAGACATGATATATTATCCTTTTTATGTAATTCAGCAAATTTATTAATGCATATAAAATTATAAATATTAGTAAATTTAAAAACTGCTGAGTGTTTTCTTACATGTATTCATAGGTGAGATAAAACTATAACTTTTCTTTTTGGTTTTGTCCTCGTCAGGTTGTGGTATAGAGGTGCATATCCTCTTTTTCAGTTCTCTTAAATGATTTATATATATTTAAATTGTTTTTGAGATTTTAATAAAAATCTCCAGCAAAAACATTCAAGCCTACTGCTTTCTTTCCAAGAAGATTTTTAAATTTTAATACAATTATTTAATTAATTGATTGTTATTATTATTATTTAAATCAAATATAGATTATTGTTAATGGTATAGGAAATTTAGGTTTTGGATGTTTTGAAATAGTTTTGTTCACGTGTAATTGTTTAAAGATTTGTCCACTTTTGGTCAAATTTTGAATATCTTGAAATTTTTTGTTCATAATAAACTATCATTTTGTGATATCTACAGGTCATCTGTCTCTTTTTAAGAGAAAAATAATATCCAAAGAAGTTCCACCACTCAGAAGACTTTTACATTTCATGTCTCATTTGCCAGAATTTCTTCTTACAAGCTCTAAACCAATCATGGTTAGGGTAATGTAATTACCTTGCTTCGTTTTTAGGTGAGTTTTCGTTCCTTTTTGATGATTTTACTATGGAAGTGTGAACACTTGAACAACTCAGTCAGCAATAAAGAATGAGGTTAGAACTGGATTTAGCTGGAAAATCAACATTGTCTAATATAGAAAGAAAAGAGAGAAACAGAGAGAAAAAAAGTGAGTTTGTTTATTTGTTGCTTAAACTAATTGAAGTTGGAATCCTGACCCCTTGGAGCTGGAAAAGTCCTGATTACTTTCCCTGATTGCTTGCAAAATAGTGATTCTTTATTTCTTATTTTGGTTATAATTTATTTACATAATGGGATTTGTTATCTGAGGGATAGTTTTAGTTTTTAAGTCCACTTGGGATGCTGTAGAGTCAGTGGAGAATGAGCATGTGATATTTTAAGGAATGATGTCATATCTTTACCTGAGCCAGTTTGAAACTTCACTGGGACTAGGATGAGACACTTGCTTTGCTATATTAGTATTCAGGAATGCTAGTGGCTATGACAAAGAGGCCAAAACAACAATGGTTAAGACAAGATAGTATTTTATTTTTCTAACTCTGAAGTATATATATTAATACTTACATTAACTATATATAACATGTTGTTATATATAATAATATAACTATAATAATATAACAATACTTATATTAACAATATATTAAATTGCTTAATTTCACAGGAAGATAAAATTGATCTTGAGAGCCCAGATTGGAAGTAGGACACATCACTTTTGTATGTATACTATTGAAATAATTCATTTAAATGGCTACATATAGCCTCAAGGGACACATGTAGTATAGTTGGACATGGATATACATAGTAGTTCTATTATTGAAAGGAATAGAATTTATTTTTTGGTAAACAACTGGTAGTCTCTGCTCTACTGCCAGTCATTGTTTAAAGTTAGCATATATATCAGAAAAAGAAAAAAATAAGTAAATTCTTAGAACTAAATTTCGCAATGTTTCTAATAGTTTTTCTATGACACTGGATATTTTTAATATGATATGCTTTTACGTAGAACAATGTTTCACAGTTAAAAAGCTAAAACTCCTACCACTTGTATGTCTTAGTAAAAATATAATTTTGCATTGTATAAAACGTTATATATTTCTGATTTTCTTTCAAAACTAGTATGCACTCTTGGTTCTAATGTGAATACCAGCCATTTAATGACTGGGTTATTTCTATTTATGTAGTAATGATAGCAAGCTTTTCAATACTCAGGAAACTTATTTATCGGTGAAATAGTCCTTCACAAATGTTAAGTCAATTGAGAGTTTGTAGGTTGTTTTTGTTCTTGTTTATTATTTCTGATCTCTGCTTTCATGGATGTATTATTGTGTTCTAATGAGGTGAGGCTAATCTGACAGAATATGAATAAAATAGAAATTAAATAAAAGGTATTGTAAAAGTAAAAATACCTTGCAGAAAAGGAAACATCAATATTTAATATGTTCATTTGTATTCTGTGAACTATGTCTAAAGAAAATACTCTCTAATATTCTTTGTAGATTTTGTACTGGGTGAAACACTGCCAAAATGGAAGCACATTGTTGACACACAAAAATGTTACATTAAAACAACAACCAACGCTGTGTCATTATACTCTCCTCTAATTCTTATCAAAGCACCATACTGACTTTAATGCTTTACTCTTTTAGATATATTTATCAAGAAATTAGGCTCAAATTTTGGGAACATTGCAACAATGGAAATTCTATTCTGATTCTATTCTGGGGTTTTTTTTTTTTTTTTTTTTTTTTCACTTAACCTAATCAAATATAGTTCTTAGAAGGTGTTTGTTTCAACAAAGTATTATATGATAATTTTTGCCTAATTTTGTCCCCTTTCTTAAAATATTGATCATGAGTAAAAAAAAGTTTATCATCCTGCCTCTTAGTCTTCTGGTAATATTCTTTTTAATAGGAAGATGACGGTGACATTACTGAGGGTATTGAGTTTGCTCCTATTGTTTTTAAATCTTACAAGAAATTACAATTTCTAACTTAGTAAATATGAACCAAGATACATTCTTTATTTGTAGTTATTTATTTATTTTAATATACTTTAATTTTTTGAGCAGTTTTAGGTTTACAGCAAAATTGAGTAGAAAGTACAGATATTTTAGTTGCACGTATTTATTATAATAGACTTTAAATTTTTGAGTCGTTTTAGGTTTACAGCAAAGCAGAGTTGAAAGTAAAGAGATTTCCTGTATACCTCCTGCTCCCACACATGCGTAGCCTCCCCATCATCAATATTGTCCAACAAAGTTGTAATGATCGATGAACTTACAGTGACATCATGATCACCTGCAGCCCATAGTTAACATTAGGGTTTATACTTGGTGGTGTGCATTCTGTGGGTTTGGATAGATTTGTAATGGCGTGTATCCACCATTATAGTATTACACAGGGAAGTTTCACTGCCTCAAACATCCTCTGCACTCTGCCTGTTCGTCTTCCTTCCCTTGTAAAGTTTGGCAGCTACTGATTTTTATTTTTTATTTTTTTAATTTTTAATTTAATTTAATTTATTTTTATTTTTTTGAGACAGAGTCTTGCTCTGTTGCCCAGGCTGAAGTGCAGTGGTGCGATCTCGACCCACTGCAACTTCCGCCTTCCGAGATCAAGCAATTCTCCTGCCTCAGCTTTCTGAGTAGCTGGGATTACAGGCGTGCACCACCACGCTCAGCGAATTTTCTTGTATTTTTCATAGAGACAGGGTTTCACCATGTTGGTCAGGCTAGTCTTGAACTCCTGACCTCGTGATCCGCCGACCTCGGCCTCCCAAAGTGCTGGGATTACAGGCATTGTGAGCCACTGTGCCCAGCCGCTACTAATCTTTTTACTGTCTCCATACTTTTTCTTTCTTCCCTAAAGTCAACTAATTAGCATTAAAGAGTAAATAGCCTTTTCAGACTGGCATCTTTTACTTAGTAAATGCTGTTATGTTTTCTCCTGTTTGTTTTTTTTTTTTTTTTTTTTTTTTTTTTAATGGCTTAATAGCTCATTTCTTTTTAGCACGGAGTAGCATTACTTTGGCTGGATGTGCCACCATTTACTCATCTATTCACCTGCTGAATGGCATCTTAGTTGCTTCTACATTTTGGCAATTATGAACAAAGCTAATATAAACACCTTTGAGTATATTTTTGTGTGGACATAAGTTTTGCACTTTTTAGGATTAATACCAAGGGAGCATGACTTCTGGATTGTGTGGAAAGAGTGTTTTTAGTTTTATAAGAACCCAGCAAACAACTGTTTTTCAAAGTGTTGTATCATTTTGTATTCACATCAGCAATTAATGAGAGTTTCTGTTGTGCCACATAGTGAACAGCATTTAGTGTTGTTAGTGTTCTGGATTGTGGCCATTCTAATAGGTGTGTGGCATCTCCTAGGTGGTGGTATTGCATTGTTGTCTTAGTGTATTTATTTATAGATATATAATTTATAGACTTATTTATGAGCATTTCTACAAAACAATGAAAACATTAACCAAGATTGTATATTCTCTATCCTCGTTTTTGTTTGAACTGAGCAATTTTTGTTGTCTATTATGTCGTAAAATTATTACAAATAACCATATTTGTTCCAAATCAAATTAACTGTTAGATTCTTTGATACCTGGGTTACTAAAACAGTCCTTGAGTTATTAAGCCATAAATCAGTATGGCCACTCTTCAGAATAATAGTGTTAGAAATATTTGTAAAATTGCTAACCTAAGGGTGGTGATATTCAGTAATGCCAATTTTTTTATGAAATTAAACATCTATATTAATTTTGTATTGGTTTTGTATTAGTCTGTTTTCACACCGCCAAGAAGATATTGCCTGAGACTGGGTAATTTATAAACAAAAGAGATTTAATTGACTCACAGTTCCACATGGCTGGAGGGGCCTCAGGAAGCTTACAGTCATGGTGAAAGGCAAAGGGGAAGCAAGGCACATATTCTCCTGAGAACTCACTATCAACAGAGAACAGCACATGGGGAACCACCCCCATGATCCAATCACCTCCTACCAGGTCTCTCCCTCAACACGTGAGGATGACAATTGGAGATGAGATTTGAGTGCAGATATATCCAAACCATATCGAGTATCAAATATTCAAACATTTCTTGCCCTCATGTATCATTTCCTAACGTAAGCTTTTGGAACAGGCTATTTTTGGCTCAATTAATTTATCCTAGAGAATATTCATTTTGAACACTAAAAAACAAGTGTTTTCTTCTTACTCTTTATGCTTTATGATGATCAACCTAATATTTAAAGTACTAATCAGCATGCAAAAGCTTAATTTTTTTCCTCCTATTCTCCCTTCTCATCCTCCTCCTCTTGTCATTGTCTTCTCTTTCTTTAGCAGTAATAATTGCAGTGAGGAAACAGCCATGACAGCCTATTTTAATAGAAATGACATATTTGATTAAAACTTCATTACTTTTAAAAGAATACTATTTATACCACTTTTCAGCTCCATTTTACATATTTATCATCTGCCTTCATCGCTGTCTTAACTATCAATGTATTGGCACTGTTTACCCATACCAACTCAATAGTCAAGTATAATAACCAGGATGACTATTTATGTTTTCCCTTTTATCATACTAGTTATATTAGCATTAAGAAATATGAAGCCTCTATACTTAGTTCTTATTAAGTTTCAGTATGGGTCCTCACACCTTTTGGTTTGAAATTACATTATTAGTAGTTGTTGAGACCAACCCCAAACACTTTTTAAAGTTTGTTTTAGATAAACAGTGTTTACTCTATTAGAAATTGAAACAAACATTTCCAAAACATTTTTATTGTATATTAACATAAATATTATGGAAAACAATGTTAATTTTGAAACAAAAAAAAGTGAGAAAAGTGGCATTGTTTTACATCTTTGCAAATCTCTTTAATGTCTGCCTCAATAGGAGATTCATGGGGTTTTATCCCCTTCTGCATCGGTCTGTTGTGATGTCATATGTCATGTAGCCTTTAGAAACTTCCTCTGCATTCTTGTATGATAAAAAGAGTGTTAAAAGCAAATAATGCTTTATTATTATAAGAAATATAGTTCTCACCCTGTGAATCCACTGAAAAAGTGTTGAATATCTAGGAGTCCTTTGACCATAACTTGAGAACAACTGCTACTGAAAAATATTATCCTACTTATTCAATATATCTTGCTTTTCTCTCAACTTCACCTCTCTTATGATCAGTCACTTGTGAATTTTTACATTCCAGTGCTACACTAATGGATTTCTGATGATATCTAGGTCAAAGTATGGTGTTAAGAGTTATGTCTAACTTTGCATGTGTAATTCCTCTGCTAAGGAAGCTTTCACTCATCTTCCAAACATTACTCAGATGTCACTTTCCCTGTGATACGTTAATCACTTGCTTTTCTTTTTCGTTGTATGTACTTCACAAATACTTTTATCTCACAACCAGTCAGATATTAATTACAGTTTGCAAACCAAGGTGTGTTTAAAGTATTACTTTCTTTATTTCCTTTAAATAAAACTGATTTTGCTATTATACTCTGACTTTCTAAATTTACAGGAAATTATATCTCCAATGTGGTAGGTTCTCCTTCCCCAGCCTAATGGCTGTTCAGAATCTGAGATGCCTACTTTGTGCCCAGGGAATGGACAGGAGTTTCTGATGACTGGTGATGGTCCACACTGGCATTCTCACTGCCTGTGCTTACAGTGGTTTATTCGACTAACACTTTTTAGCTGTTTTCATGCCATGCTTGAGGTGTCAAATCTCTGCTGTGCCTGGTGACCAGCCCACGACCATTCTTCTTTGAGGCCTTGAAGCAATGTCCCATTACTGTTTGGATCTGTACCTCTGGGCCCCACCAAACAATAGTTTAAGGGGAACCTCAACTTACTTCCTGCTTTTCCAAGACTCTTTTTATCTTGTCCCAAAAACTATTATGCTCAGTAGGTATAGAACTTACAAAACAAATTTTCAGAATTCGGACAAGCTAATTTTAATTTATTTTTAGTTATATACCTATTCCAAATACATGAGGCTTGAGGCTTACTACTTTCTTGAAGAAGAGGCAGAAAAAAGGTAACAATATGGGAGAGGGAAAAGAGCAATAATTAATATACTAAAGTTTACTCAGTAATACGTATATTAGACATGTTATTTTATTTGGTGAATATTAGCTTTGTATCCCTTTATTAGTTTTGTATCCCTTTTCCCAAAATATATATATACACGCATGGATGGACACGCATGCCAATACTTGATGTGAAGTCCTGATGTAGGTAGATTCTAGTGCCAAGCATAGTGACCAGCATTTATGTAATAAGACCTATGTAAATGCTTGTTAAAGTCATCTAGAAAAATATAACTAAAGTATTTTTATCTGCAAATACATTGTTTATATCTTAATTTTCTTTCCATTCTCTTTTTTTATTAGATGGGTTCTCATGATGTTGTCCAAGCTGTAGTGCAATGGCTCTTAAGAGGTGCAATCACAGTGCACTATAGCCTCAAACTCCTGGACTCAAGCATTCCGCCTGCTTTGGATTCTTGAGTATTGGGGATTACAGCCAAGTGCTACTACATCGGCTTTGTCTCTTAATTCTCTTTGAAAAAGAATGTAAGCTATAACTTATTCTTTATTATTTGAATTGAGAAATTTAAGGACTAAAAGGCCATATATAAAATATTGATACCCTTCTTTAAGGACATTAATATAGTAAAACAAGTTTTTAATATACTAAGAACATGTGCTGAATATCAATGCATTTTAGACTCTTTGTTGTGGTACAGGAAGTATGCAGTAGGTAGGCAATGTGTTTTCTGATCCAGAATTGTTTATAAAGTAAAATTTCCTTGCCAGCACTGGAAAATTATAACGAACTAGCATACTGAAGTATGCACACTGATCTATTTGTCTACTGGAGTTTCTTCTGAGCATTAAATGAAATGATATTTTAAAATAGCTAGTACAGTATATCATGGCTGTTAGAATCTGCCCAATGAATGACAACTATTTACTTTACTTTTTTATTTCCCTCTAACTATAGACCTTGTGGGTGTATAGCACAGCTAGCTATTATACAGCTATGAGGAATACCAGTACCTGCTGCTGCCAATAATTCCTTGATGGTTTATCTCATAAAACCAGTCCCAGATTTCAAAAATGTTTTTGAATTTAGGAAATGAGTTAATATTCCTAATTGTAAGTATCATCTTTGATTTTTACAATACAGATTTTTTGCTGGCATCACTATTGAAAATACTTCCTTTTGTCTGACAGTAAATCAAAACAAACGCTCATTGTGTTTATTTGCATGGTTACATTAAATATGTTATAAAGGCCTCTTTTTTTCTGAACTTGGTCTAAATATGCTTTTCATTCTTAAAGTTGCAGGAATAGATGAGTTTTTCCTCTATTTGTAGTTCTTTCAATCCCAAGTTTTGTTCAGTGATCACTACCATTGAAATTCTACCATTGAAAAATGTATTTCACTTTTACACTCACTGTTAACTTGCCTAACTTAGTTCATCTAAGCTCGTGTGCAGGTCAACTTTGACAAGTAATTTAGAAGGTTGTCATATTTGACATGAAACTTCTGCGATCATGGATTTTCTACTCTATTAATATTGTCAACTGAGCTGTTTTCTGACATTCTAAAATAAATGTGAGCTGTATTTACTATTATTCAAAATACAGATCACTCAACTCCTCTGAATGAAAAATATTTTACTGGCTAGTGAGGAAAGTTATATTCAAAAAGTTTTGTGGGATGATCATTCAAATTCTCATCAGTGTAATTTAATTAGAATTTTCTTTGGATATACTTAAATTTAACTATTGTGTTGTTCTTTCTTAGGCTAAATGAATTCAGCAATGTTTTTTTTTTTTAAACTCCAAGTCAAGAGGTTTCAGGCTGCCTTTGTTCATTTCCATTTTAAATCAGCTAATAATTTCTCTAAAGGTTGCAATGTAAATGTACCATAGGAGGCAAGCCTCTCCCTCCTCCCTACCACTTGATGGAGAAGGAAAACTCTTGAATGAGTCTTTACATTAAGCAGAGGCTCTCTTCCAGAATGAAAGGTTTCTATCAATGCAGTTCCAGGAAGTTTAACTGTTTGCAAGAAAGTGAGTGCAGCAATCTCTTAATCAGCATAGAATAGTGGTTAAAAGTAGGTTCTTTATAGCCAGATGTCTAGGGTGTACAGTCCTGTCTCTACCACACTGGTCCTTGATTAAGTTACTTTAGCTCCTTATGCTTTCATTTCCTCAATTGTGAAAGGAGGACAAAAATAAAGCAACCTCATCAAGTTGTTATGAGGTGCAAATGAATGAGTTTTCATGTCTTATTTTTAAAACATTAGGAATTATGGCTGGCACATACAGTAAACTCTACATGAGTTAGTAATTATATAAATACATGAAGTTATTTATTACCAAGATATGCCAAGTACTGGGTTTAGAAAAACAAGAGAGACAGACATGACTCTTGTTCTTAGGAAGATTATAGTCTGGGCAGCAGGGAGTCAGTACACGTGAATAGACTAAGATGGGGAGGGAGGGTGCTGCAAATTTCTGCAAGTCAGTGTAATGTAATGACCTATTTTCCTTCGTCATTTGTGTTAATTCCATATGTTTTACTCACATGGCCTCTGCTGGGGCTTCATTTCTCCCACTATGAACAGTGAACTTACTCCATTGCATACTCTCACAAGACAATTGCCATCAATCTGCTCAGGAATGATAATGTCCTCTGCTCATCAATATATTTATTAATGCCTCAGAAAAGGAAAACTCTTAGTCATTATTTCTTTTAGTTTTTTATGATCCTATTAATTATTATGCTCTTTATTGATTTGTTGCATCCATATTCTTCTAGTATATAAATTTTCCAGCATGTTAGGGTAAGTCTTTCTCTGTCTTATTCTCTTTTAATTCTGCAGTACCTAGGATAGGTTCTAGTATATGGAGCACTTAGTAAGGAATGAATGCATTCATGCATGAATGAATATGCCTGTGTGCTCTTGTGTAAATGTTAATGTTGGATAGATTTCCAGAAAATTGAATTGCTTTATCTAAAGTTAGGGGCATTCTAATTTTATGATGTTCCACCTGATTATCCTTCAAATGGATTTTACTAATGGGCATTTTCATCAAATATGTATGAGAATGCACATTTCCATAAATTTTTACCAATACATGACCTTAGTTGTATTATCAGTCAATATGTAAAAAAATATTTAGATTGGTTTAATTTGTATATCCTTGATGACTGGTAAATTTGAGTATTAGAAAAATATATATATTTTTTAAATGTATATATACGTATACACACACATACATATACTGGCCCTTTATATTTCTTTCTCTTTAAATAATCTGTTTACACACTTTGCTAATTTTCTTATTTAAAAAAAATACTGATTTGTAAGAAGTCATTTTGTTCTATGGATGCTATTCATGATATATTGGTTTGTACTCTACAACCTTTATAAAACCTTGTGTAGTTATAGTATTTTATCTGTGGTTTTAATTGTATTTATGATATAGCATATTTTCTTATTTTTGAATAACAGCCTAGTATTTTTCTTCTCATTTTTAAGCATTTGTGTAATGTTCTTGCCTACCGCCATAGCTTATACTTCTATACTCTTCAGAATAGGAAAGGCTACCTTGTCTTGTCCTTGATCTTAGAGAAAATGTCTTAATTATGGTTTTTTTCTGTCGGCTGTTTGTTTTTGCATGCTTTCTATCAAGTTTAGGAAGTCTATTTATTTTTCTACTTTGCCAATAGATTTTTTTAGAGTTATGGATGGATGTTTAATTTTATCACCATTTCTATTGAGAGTAACATATGATTTCCTTTCATTAATATGCTGATGTGATGCATTATATTAATTGATTTGTAAAAATAAATAACCATACTTGCACTCCTGGAATGAACCCAACTTTGGCATAGCTATTTTATTGTTATTGTTTTTTTAACTTTGATTGACCTCAGTTTGTCTATATTTTGTACCTAAATTTTGTACCTAAATGTAACCATGAGTTTTGATTTAGTCTTTCTTGTGATGTTTTCATTAATTTTTATTTCAAGTTTATGCTAATAAGTGACATTTACTTTCCTTTTATTTTTCTTTTAATTTCATATTTTCTGTATATTACTATAATCATTGATTAATGATTATATGTATATGTTTATATATGCACGTGATTTCAATGACTGTGAAAGCATCCCCAAAATCATAGGGAAAAATAATTCTTTTAGTACTATTTATAAAATGGAACCTAAATTTTCCACGGATTAAAATGCCATTTTCTTTTCCTATATTAAGGACATATACTTCTGTGTTTAATTTCTGTTTTATTGATCACCTTTCATCAATAATATATTCCTTAATAATGACTTTTTAAAATAAAAACTCTTTATGGCTAAAAGACCATAACCCCATCTCTAACATTTTGTTTGTTCAAGACTATCTTATGGATTAAATACTTAAATGTAAAACCCAAAACTATAAAAACCCTGGAAGACAAACTAGGCAATATCATTTAGTACATAGACAGGAGCAAAGATTTCATGACAAAGTTGCCAAAAGAAATTGCAACAAAAGCAAAAATTGACAAATGAGATCTAAATTAAACTAAAGCGCTTCTTCACAGCAAAAGAAACTAGCGACAGAGTAAACAGACAACCTACAAAATGGGAGAAAAATTTTGCAAACTATGCATCTGACAAAGGTCTAATAACCAGAATCTCTAAGGAACTTAAATTTACAAGGAGAAAACCAACAACCCCATTAAAAAGTGGGCAAAGGACATGAACAGACACTTTTCAAAAGAAGACATACATGCAACCAACAATCATGAGAGAAAGCTTAACATCACTGATCATTAGAGGAATGCAAATCAAAACCACAATGAGATACCATTTCACACCAGTCAGAAGGGCTATTATTAAGAAGTCAAAAAATAACAGATGCTGGCAAGGTGGTAGAGAAAAAGGAATGCTCATACACTGTTGGTAGGTGTGTAAATTCTTTCAACCACTGTGGAAGACAGTGCAGTGATTCCTCAAAGGCCTAAAGATAGAAATGCATTTGACCCAGCAAACCCAGAACCCAATACTGTATATATACACAGAGGAATATGAATCATTCTATTACAAAGACACATGCATTCATGTGTGCATTGCAGTACTGTTCACAATACCAGAGACATGGAATCAACCTAAATTCCCATCAATGATAGACTAGATAAAGAAAATGTGGTACATATACACCACGGAATACTATGCAGCCATAAAAAAGAATGAGATCATGTCCTTTGCAGGGACATGGATGGAACTGGAGACCATTATTCTTAACAAACTAATGCAGGATCAGAAAAACAAGTACTGCTTGCACTTGTAAGTGAGAGGTAAATGATGAGACCACATGGACATATAGGGGAGAACGACACACATTGGGGCCTTTTAGAGGGTGGAGGTTGAGAAAAGGGAGAGGATCAGGAAAAATAACTAATGGGCATTGAGCTTAATACCTGGATGATGAAATAATCTGTATAACAAAGCTACATGACAGAAGTTTACCTATGTAACAAATCTGCACATGTACTCCTGAACTAAAAATGTAAAATAAAAAAGACTATCAGGACTGGACATGGTGGCTCAGACTATAATTCCAGCACTTTGGGAAGCCAAGGCATGAGGATCGCTTGAACCCAAGAGTTCAAAAAAGAGAATCTTGGCTATGTTTTTGGCATTTTGCTCTTTTGTATGAAATTTATAATACATTTTCCAGTTACAGAAGGGAAAATACTAGAATTTAAATTAGAATTTAATGTATTCTATCATTTTCTTGGGAGAGAATTGACATCTTGATAATAGTGTGTTTCTCCTTGTTTTCCATGAATATAAATAAGACTTTATTTAGGGATTCTTAACTCTCTTTCAATATTATCTTAACATCTGCATTATGGTTGTTTCTTCTTTTGTTAAGTTTATTTTTAGCATTTCACACTGTGTGTTACTATTTATAATGCTATTTAAAATAAATTACCTAGCTGCTTCATGCTTGAAATACATTTAATTTTTGATAAGCCCTGTTAATGAATGCTTACCACTTCTAGTAACTTATCTGATTATTTTTTAGTTTTCAATTCTGATAATTATATGAATTTTGAATAATCGGAATTTTCTTTCTTTCTTTTTTTTTTTCCAGTGATTTTCTTTCCCCCTTTTTTTGTGGCAGACCTCTGTAAGATTTTGAATAAAAGTGATGATAGCAAGCATACTTGTATTTTATATTACTTCAGAGTTAATGATAGTAACTGTTTCTCATTAAAAATAAGGTTTGCTTTATTGTGATTATTTGAACATCCCTTTTGTCAGCCTGTGTAAGTGCCTTTCTATTCCTAGTGCACTAAATTTTCACTTGTTAGCAATATTAATATGTACAAATTTCAGCAAATAACTTTTCTACATTAGGATGATTTTATATTTTTTCTTTTAATATATTACTGTACATTCATATTTGTAAAATCAACTCAACTTGGTCATGTTGCATTTTTTTATACTACTCTTGGTTTGATTTTCTAATACTATTTTTAGGATTATTATAGGTATGTTCATAAATGAGAAACGTCTATTTTTTGTATCAATTTCAAAGTAAGGTATATACACTCTATCTAGTCTCTAAATTGCTCTCTATATTGAAATATCTTATCCTTGAAAGTCTGTTTGAATTGGCCTATTAAAAAAATCTAGGCCTGGTGATTTTTGGATTTCTTTTTTTAAACTACTATGCTAGTTTCTTTAACAGTTATTATAGTACAAGTGAGGTTTTATTTTTTCTTAGTTTGATATTTAAAAAAAATAAAATCAATTTCATTTAACTTTTCAAAACTGTTGACATAAAATTTGTTTATTATACAATGTGATTACATTTAAATCTCTAATATATCTTATTTATGTCTATCCTTCCACCCGACATAGGTTGCCCTACCTTCTTTTTTTATTAGCCCAACCAAAACTTATATCTATTAGTCATTTTTTGGTGTATGTCTGTTATTGTTTAAAGATCCTATGTTATATTCTTTCTTTCTTTTAGCAGGGAGCTATACGAAAAGCAAAATCTTAGGAAAACATGACCAATGTGTTTGGACGAACGGAGGCAAGATGGTGCACTTCCGGGTTCTTCTTCACCACCAACTCTTCCCGCACGCGAAAATGCAGCCGGCGACCCGGGAGGGTGCAGATCAACTGGGCATGCACCAGGTGACGTCAATCCAAAGAGACCAAGATTTACCTGGTGGCACCTGCAGAACACCCCCCGAGACGCCCGTGCCCCGCCTATTGCCCTCCCACTCCTAGAAAAGCCACTCTTGGCCAGTGAGCCAGGCGGCCTTCTCACAGCCCGGCGGACTTCCCAGCTTCCCAGTCCTGTCGGGATGTGGGAACTCCCTCGGAGAGCTTGGGGGAGGGGAACTCTGCCGGCCTTCTTTGCCGGAGGCCGACAGACTTCTTCTCCACACCTTAGGTTACTAAAATAAACGTGCAGTTTTGCGCCTGACCTTTGCCTACTTGCTGGTTCTTTTGTGCTCGCTCTGGTGGTCTTAGAAAAACAAGACACAGCCGGGCGCGGTGGCTCAAGCCTGTAATCCCAGCACTTTGGGAGGCCGAGACGGGCGGATCACGAGGTCAGGAGATCGAGACCCTCCTGGCTAACACGGTGAAACCCCGTCTCTACTAAAAATACAAAAAATTAGCCGGGCGAGGTGGTGGGCGCCTGTGGTCCCAGCCACTCGGGAGGCTGAGGCAGGAGAATGGCGTGAACCCAGGAGGCAGAGGTTGCGGTGAGCTGAGATCCGGCCACTGCACTCTAGCCTGGGCGACAGAGCAAGACTCCGTCTCAAAAAAAAAAAAAAAAA
>NC_045436.1:56368777-56540559 GCF_002776525.5 Piliocolobus tephrosceles
AAAAAAAAAAAAAAAAAAAAAAAAAAAAAAAAAAAAGAAAAACAAGACACAATGTACAGAAAAAATAAAAGTGAATAGAGAAAAATTAGTAAGTACATATAATTGGAAACACCTATTTCTAGATTTTAAAAACTATGAAATCAAATTGAAAAGAGATTTACATAAAAGATGGAGGTCTTAAAATTTATCAGATAATTTGAATAAGCCTTCAAATAATCACCAGATTCAGTGTATGATATTCCTACTTAAGCTTATATTCTAGTAACTATCCCTGGTAATTTGAAATAATGATCTACTGAAAGGGGCAAAGGAGAAAAAAAATAGACTCTAGAGTTTTGTCTACGAAGGATCTTTATGATTGGCTTATTAGCACATGAAATTGACTTGAAAGAAATACATCCAAAGTCTATTAAGTTTTTGAGGAAATTGTTTTTTCAATTTCCTTAAAATTCTCCTAAGCTAGGAGGAGAACTCCTCCTAGCTCAAGGAACTCCTGAGCTAGGAGGAAAAATGCACTCAAAGCAAGCCTCTGGCCCCTACATTTTCATGAGAAAGAAACAACCAGTGTAAGATGGATAGTTCCCAAGGGTAAAGAACAAGCAAGTGTTTCCCAGGGAGCAGAACCTGAGGTCATGGAGAACAATAAACAAGGAAGTAACTTTTGGTCAGGAATGTGGGTCTCATTAAAGAACTTACCCCACAGTAGGGCAAATCAGGTGTGTCTCAGTAGGGGTGCTTTGTAAGACCTATCCAGCAGGATTGTATGGTTATTATTAAGAGGTGTGTGTTCTGTGTTCTTTTTTCCCTTTCTTAAGTGTTACTTTTCTGCTATAGTTATCTTATCCCTGCTTTACCACTGGCAACATACATAAGACTGATTGTTTTTATATCATGCTTTGCAGGACCACAACAACCACTCCCAGTCATGATGGAGAGGAGTGCTCAATACCCACAGATCCTGAATTTTGAGCTGATTATACTAAATAGATGGGACTTAGTTTTGTCTACCATGGGGTGAGCGTATACTACCTGAGGGAACAGGTACACATGAATATTTATTATTACAATAACTGTTTGTGCAGAACTTGCTTACTGCTCACCAATATCCTTATTCTCCTCTTACTGATGTTAGAAATAGACTTTTCCTAGCTTCTCTTGCTTTTTTGTGTGAACATTTCCTGAGGTCTAACCAATGCAGTATGAACACAGTTGATATATATCATTTCTAGACTTGACTCATTAAAAATTCCCATGTATGGTTATTTAAGCTTTATTTGCTTCCTGTCTAGTGGAATGGAGAAGACTGCCAGGGAAGTCTTGGATGGCATAGGGTGAAGATGGCAGAGTATCTGTGGGCCATTTGAAGGAGGATTGTTCTCTGATCTGTTTACTCTTGTAAACAAGCAATACATTTCCAATATGTACTCTTTCATATTTTGAATTCATTTGTTGCAGTAGCTAGTTGATCTTGCCTAATAAAAGCAAGATTATTGAAGAAGTAACAGTAAACATATGTATTAATGAATTTATCCTGAATGAAACATCATTTACTTCTAGCTTCACATTATTGTTTGTAATCAATTTTATAATAATACTGTTATAACTATGTGGTCCTAATTCAATGTTCAAATCGCCCAAATTATTTTTTATGGTAAAAACAGTAAATTTTAACTGAAATAATTAAATTCAACATAAAAACTGCTAAATAAAGGAATATTTCTGGCTTATGTCATGATCTATTAAAGTGTATTTTATATCATCAGGAATCTGTCCTACTCATTTCCTTTGGCTTAGATTTTCTCTATGTTGATTTATTTTCTGCACAGGTTCTCTATGGTGAAGATGGTGACTTGCTGACTCAGTCTCAGAATGCCTTAAATCCACATATTGTGGCAAGTGGAGGTCTGCTTCTCCAATATCTCTTCCAGATAAGTCTGGAGAGGACTGTAATTGATCCACCCTGAGTCATATGCCCATGTCCAAAGCAATGAGAATTGGAAAATTTCATGACACACTCCTTTTTGTGATAGGAGATACATCAGAACCACACAGTGAGTCAGTCTTATTTATAAAATAGAGTTTCATCTCTCAGATGAAAGGAAAAAAGTTGTAAAACAAAAACAAATGTTCACTAATGGGGATCTATCTGAATTTCACCTGTAACTACAAATGCCCAAAAGTAGATTTACAGTTCTCCTAGAGTGTCATGAATTTAAAAACATACACATGGAATCATAAGGTAATATCTTAATCACCTCTCTCAACTTTCTGTTGAATCTCTCCTTAACATAAAATGAGAATATTTTAGCAGTAGGAGAAGGATTATTTTTTCATTTATAGACCTTTATCAGGCACTAATGTAGGATTGAGTTTGACCTGATACAGTGTTCTATCTCTGAGTGCTGTCATTCAGGAGTTTGATCGTAAATACAATTTATTTTATATGATACCAATATAGAGAACAAATTTACTTATTTTTCTCATGTAATCAATTATTCCAACATAATCCATTGAATAGATATTGTGGCATTTCCCTAATTATTTGTAAAGGTACTGCTACTAGATATGAATATTTATATATGAGGATATGAATCATGGCTCTCTGATTTGTTGGTTATTTGCTTGTCTATTCCTGTGCCAGTACCATACAATTGGTACTAATATAGTGTTCTGATACTGACAGGATGAGATATTCCTTCTAATGCTGTAGCTTTAAATTTGTCTTGGTTGTGCATTTCTTTATATTCTTCCATATACATTTGTGGTTCAGTTGTCAGCTTTGAAAATCACTTTTGGGATTTGAATTGGAATTGCATGAAATTTGTAGACTAACTTGTAGAAAATTGACATTTTTATGATATGAATTTCCACATTCTTATAACCATGGGTGTGTTATTTATTTTCACTTTTGAATATTATTGTGGGTTTTTAGTAATAAAAATAACAATCAATAAGTTACATGGTGGTTACTATGTGACAGATGTTGTCAAAGTTCCATCCATATATCAACTTATTATATATTCTTATGGGAAGATACCATTATTATCTCCCTTATGCAAATAAGAAAACCGAGGTACAAAGAGCTTAAGTAACATGTGCTAAGTCATATAAGAGTAACGCTTTATTTGAATCCATGCAATTTGTCTCCAGAGCTTGAAATCCATTTTATTTTATCTTATTTTTACTTTTTTTTTAAAAAAACTTTGGAGACGGAATTTTGCTCTGTTGCCCAGGCTGGAGTGCAGTGGCATAATCTTGGCTTGTTGCAACCTCTGCCTCCCAGGTTCAAGCGATTCTCCTGCCTCAGCTTCCCGAGTAGCTGGGCTTACACTTGTGCGCCACCATGCCTGGCTAATTTTTTGTATTTTTAGTAGAGACGGGGTTTCACCCTGTTAGCCAGGATGCTCTCGATTTCCTGACCTTGCGGTCCGCCTGTCTCGGCCTCCCAAAGTGCTGGGATTATAGGAGTGAGCCACCGCGTCCAGTCTGAAATCTTTACTAGTATCTGATATTGCCTCCCTAAGAACTTTGTCCACTCCTTAGTGATGCTACCATTGGCTTAGTATTTTGGATTTTCTAGTAGATAATAATATAATGTTTGCATAAAGCAAATACCCTTATTATTACATTAAAATTTTTAAACTACTCATTTGTACTTACTTTCATAAAGCCTTAGCTAATTCTAACAAAGTATTGATTACTGTGGATGATAGTGGTAAATCTTCTTGTTTTGTACCTAATATTAAATAATGTGCTACGAAATGTAAGTGAGATGCTTGCTATAAGTTGTATTAAACACTATAAAGTTATTTCTTGTCTATTTTCAATAAGTTTTTATTATTTTAAATGCATGTGCAATTTTTTAAAATATTGTTTTGCATCTCATATTAAATAAAATGCTTCTAAGTGTTTAGTATATTACTAAATATCGGTGAGATGCTTGTTGTAAGTTTTAGTAGTTAAACACTATAAAGTTATTTCTTTTCTATTTTCAAGAGTTTTTTATTATTATAAATGCATGTACAATTAAAAAATGTCTTATTTGCTCTTATTTTCTAATATGAAAATATTTGTACTTTCCTGAGATGAATGCTGTGCTCTCATGAAAGATTGCAGAGTCAAAAAGTAGCCTCTGGAGTTAAGACTTTCTGGTTTTAGGGCCTGCTATGGCCTCTTATGAATTATGGGTCTTAGGAGAGTTACTGAACCTTCATAATGGGGTACCAATCCTAGATCCTGTCAAAAGGGATCCTTCTCTTGGCCATGACTTTGGAAGGTCCTTTACATGACAATCACATAAAAGTATTATTAGATCTAATTTATTAGATAACACTTGGGTGTCTCTAATTGTTATGATGGTAAATGATTAATAGGCTCCAAAAATGCATATATGTATATGTTTATATAGATACACATGCAAATGTGTGTATATGTATATATACACATGCTAATATGTTTATCATACATTTTATTGATATAAAGTTGTATAACACACAACTTACAAATAATAATAAAATATTCAATATTATTTATTGTAAATTCTGTATAGCCAATTGCTTTTCACAGAATGTTTTCATTGACTTTTGCTGAACTCCTGTATCTGAAGCCAGTTTACCAGTGTATTCACTAATAAGTGTAGTCCTGACATGAACGTTGGTTGATATTTTCATTTACATTAATAAGACAGTGAAATAACACAGACATGTATTTGAACTTCACTTGTTCATCAGTGATGTGAGCAACTTCTTTGCCAAATCAGATAATAGGTTTAGAATAATGGAATAATATTTTCCCAATTCTTTTCTACTAGCAAGGTAATGGCTACAGACAAGACACGTTTTTAGGCTTAATGCAAGTTGTTAACATTTTCTCTATGACTTTTTTAAGTCTAGACAACAGAACTGTAAATGAAACCCTGATTTATAGTATTTGCCCGTTTTTTTTAATGTGAGTTTTCCCAATATGGCTAATTTCAAGCTACTAGTGTGGAAGGAGATGCACAGTAGCACACCATTATATGGTAGCCCCATCTCACCGGTTAGATGAGACAAATAATCTCAAGAGCATAGAAAGCAGCAAACTGTATTAAAGTATTTAGGAATTGATGTATTTTGAATATTCCTTTAGTTTTAATATAATTTATTTAAATATAAGTTTATAAAGTCCCATTTCTAGTAGTGTCTATGTTAAAAATTGGCTTGCAAAATTTCTGAAAATTTAACAGTTCTTGGGAGCTTGTGTGAACACACTCCAACACATACATCTGCTGGCAGAATGCAGCACTCACTGCTGCCATATGGCAACCCATTGCACTAAACGTATACTTTGCTACACCTTTCAGGTTCCAGAAAAACACTCTCCACATCTCTTGGCCTATGCTTTAAACCAAAAAGGTGACCACATTAATTATGAAATGTATAGATTGGACTGCTCCCTTTGTTGGAGATGGACTTTGCTCTTGAGCATAAGGAGGATTTGAGTAGCAGAAGTGCAAAGGAAAAATAGAAGACACATTAATTAACTTGACAAATCTTTCCTTTAGAAAGGACCAGAGCAATAGGTTTTGCACAATGTCATATCACATAAATAGTGCAGAACTTCTTTCTTTTGGTATTGCAGTTCATGGTTTGGAGTTACACATTCACTAATGTTACACAGAGCAAAAAAAGAAACATTTTGCAACTCTCAACAGTTGAAATTATCTTGAAATTGTATATGTGTCCTCTACACAGAACATGAAAGACACGTAAAATCATTAACAATGAGATGACCATCAAACATTTAAATTGCAAATAGCAATATTTTGTAAAATACATATTAATATTTAAAATTTAAAAATAAATACATAAAATTACATTTATTGAAATAATATGATTTCAAATTTGGATATTTATTAATTGTAACTTGCATTTTATCTTTAAGTTATTTGGTATAAATGTTTACTGAACTATGACTTACTTCGAGAAAAAGTACACCAAATTTAAATGTTAGACTCAAATTTTCACACAAAAAAGCACTTCTGTGGAGCCACCACCTGATGCAGAAACAGAACTTCCCCAGCATTCCAGAAGTGTTCCACATTATGCTGACCCTTTTGGAGTCAGTGTCAATTCCAGAATAATCTTTATCCTGACTTCTTACATCAGAGGTTACTATTGCTGCTGCTGCTTCTTTTATATGTATGAAACTCTACAGTCTGTCTTTTTGTGTGTCTTGATTCTTTCCCTCAGCATTGTTTGTGAGATGTATTCGTATTGTAGCACAAAGATTTAATAGTTCATTTTCCTTGCCATATAGCAATCCATTGCATGAATATGTCACTATTTCTTAGTTATTGATGGACATTAGAGTTATTTTCCAAATTTGTATTAAATATTACTGCTATGAATATATGTTGTATATCTTTTGACAAATATGTTTTTAAATTTCAGTAGATATGTATATATATATGTAGAATGGTAATAATTCAATTGCACTGCATGTGTGGGTTAAGCTGTAGAACTACAACCTAACTATTTTATAAATATTACCAGTTTGAACTTCCATCAGCAGCATATGAGGACAAATTTCTCTATACACCATACACCTGCTAACACTTGAAATTAGTTTTGTTTTTCATTTTAATATTGTGGTAGTGGATATACAGTGGTATTTCAACCTGTTTTACTTTGAATCTCTTTAATAACTATGACTAATGAATTTCAGCATTTTTCATATATATAAATTTGTCACTTGGATTTTTTTTTTGAAGAGTCTGTAAGTATTTTTCCCTTTTGTTTTCTACTTTTTTTAAATTGATTTTTAAGAGTTTGTCTTTATTTCATTTATGTTTTTGTTGGATATAACAAATATATATCCAACAACATAAATATTGAAGACATTGATTTTAATATGCAAATACTAAATATTTTTGTCTTTTCTTTTTTTGAGATAGGGTCTTACTCTCTTGCCTAGGCTGGATTGCAGTGATGCGATCATGGCTCACTGTACCCTCAACCTCCTGGGCTCAAGTGATGGTCTCTCCTCAGCCTCTCAAGTGACTAGGCCACAGGCGTGAGCCACCACTCCTGGCTAATTTTTAAAGTTTTTGTAGAGAAGGTGGAGGTCTCATTATGTTGCCCAGGCTGTTCTTGAACTCCTGGACTCAAGCAATCCTCCCAAAGTGCTAGGATTACAGTTGAGAGCCACCAGTTGTGAGCCCAGACTTTTTTTCATTCTCAATAGTGTATTTTGACCAAATAAATTTTAATATAATCCAAGGTACCGTTTTTTATACTATTCTTTTTCTTTCATAAGAAATGCTTGATACTCAAGATCAGAAGTATAATCGCCTGTGTTTTCTAACAAAATCCTTGTTGCTTTAGCTTCTATATTTAGATCTATAGATCATCTGCAGTTGAATTTTGTTTATGATATGAGGTTTTAAGATTCATTTTTAATGTAACTGCCTAGTTGTTTCAACACCATTTTTAGAATTATCTTCCTTACCTAATGTATTGTGCCATTGCTTTATTATTATATGACCTTGCATGGTATCTGTTTCTAGACCCGATTTAAACACTTTTAAAATATCTTTTAGGCTTGTCAATAAAACAGTTTGTAAATTGCAGTAGTTAATGATAAGTCTTGATACCTGGTAATGTAGGTTCTCCAGCTTTCTCCCCTGAGATTGTCTTTGTTACTCTTGGCTCTTTACATTCCCATATATACATTGGAAACAGTTTGCCAACTTCTATGTAGACACACAAGTACCCACACAGGCACCAACTTGGATCTTGATTAGGATGGCACAAAAGCTATACATGAATTTGGGGAAATTTATATTATTAAAATACACTTCAAATTCATGAATGTGCTATATTCTTCTAGCTAACATTTTGACTGATACCTATCATTAATCTCATGAAGTTTTCAGTGTACTGGTTTGCACATTTACTTTTAGATATTTGATTTTTATGCTCTTAAAATTGTATTATATTTTAAATTTGTATGTTTTTACAATTGCATGTGTTCTATAGAAAGGCACTATTTGTGGTAATATGTTGCCTTTGCATCCCGAAATCTAGCTAAACTCACTTATTATTATTTTTTTTTCTTTTGAGACTGGGTTTCACTGTGTTGCCTGTGCTGATCTCAAACTCATAGGCTCAAATGATTCACCAACCTTGGCCTCCCAAAGTATTGGGATTACAGGTGAGCCACCGTGCCTGGCCTAACAGTAATTTTAATATTTTGAAAATATTTTTAGAGGTTCTGCAATGACAGTCATGTCACCTGTAAATAATGAAAGTTTTTATACATATTTTTAAAATTTCCAACTTCCTTAACTGCCAATGTTTAAACCTTTTCTGGTCTGATTGCAGTTGTCTACCACCTCTTGTGTAGTGCTGAACAAATTTTGTTTACTGAGAATCTTTGTATTCCTTCTGATCTCAGGATTAAGTCTTTTAAAAATTCATTATAAAAATAAGATTTACTTTCCAAAAGGAGTTTTATTTTTAATCAGTAATGATTTTTGAATAATATCAAATCATTTAAAAATCTATTGGCACGATATTTTTATTGTTAATGTACCAAAATCTATAATTTTCAAATGCTAAACACACTTAGCATGGATGGAATAGAACTCACTTGGTCGTGATGTTATTTTTCTTTTTCATTGTTTGATCCAATTTACAAATATGTAGAGTATTACCATTTATGCTAATAAGAGAGGTGGTTCTGTAATTGTTCTTTCTTATAATGCCCTTTTCAGGTTTTTGTTTGCAATTTGGGACATGTTGGAAATAATTATTTCTTTCATTGTCTTTTAGAAGAGTTTATATAAAATTGATGCTATTTCCTTCTTCAGTATTTGGATTTGACTAGTGGAGCCTTTTGTGCATGAAGTTTTATTTGTAGAAAGTGTTAGAAATGGATTCAATTTCTTTAAACATGCTAAATCTGGTATTCCAGTTTTTTTCTAAGTTGTGTTTTCCAAGGCATATGACCATTTCATTTATATTTTCAAACTTATTAAAGTTTACAATATTCTTAAGTTATCTCTTAATGTTTACAGGATCTATAATGTTCTCTTCATTTAAATTGATATTGGTCTCTTTATTTCTATTTTCTGGACTAGTTCTGCAAATAACTCATTAAAAGTAGTTAAAAATTCATATTTTCAAATAAAAATCTTTAATTTTAGATGACTTTCTGCATTGTACATTTGTTTTCTATTTCCCTGATTTTACTTTTACATTTATTAATTCCTCCTTTCTGTTTTCTTTGGTAAGATTTTGTGCTATTTTTCTGTCATCTTGAGGTGGAAGCATAGATAAATCATTTATTTTCAACTTTCATTCTTTCATATGTTTTGAAAGGTCTGAGTGTTCCTCTAAATTCTGCTTTAATTGCCTCTTACAAAACTGAAAAAGTTCTATCTCAATTAGATTTCAGTTAAAATACTTTTTAAAATTTCTGTAGTGATTTCTTATTCAATCTATGCATTGTTTAGGGCATTTGGGGATATTCGAGTTAGTAGTTTGTACTGATTTCTTGCTTAATTTCACTGTGATCAGAGAATATTCTCTAAATAATTTAAATCTTTGAAACATATTAAGCCTTGCTAAAGAATCAAGAAAATTATCAATTTTGGTAATTGTTTTATGTGCACTTGAAAAGAATTAAAGTCTCTCATTGTAGGGTACAGCTTTCTATTTATGTCAATATGTTGATGTTATTTATCATATGTCAATATGTATGACAATCATATATCACTATGAATCCTTTTATTATGAATTTACCCATTTTTTCATTTATTACTGCCAATTATTGGCTCAGCATTTTAAAGCTATATTATAAGGTGCTAATATAATTATAACTGTTATGTCTTTTTGTGGACTGACAATGTTATCATTATGATATGGCCCTCTTTGCATGTACTAATGATTTCAATCTTAGAATCTACATTTTCTGTTCTTCTTGTTTCATACCATCTTTTTGTGCTTGTTTATGGTTTTATTTTTAGCATCATTTTATATTCAATCTTTTTGTTTTCTTAGTTTTAGGTCATGCCTGTTAGAAGCAGCAGACATGGGAATTTTTATCTGTTTGAAAATATTGTATTTAATTGGAGTATTTATTTTCTTTCTATTAAATATAAGAAATGATATATTTAAATGTATATCTATTGGTTTATTGTATGTTTTCTACTTATTCCACTTTTGTCTATTTTTGTACTGTCTTTTTTTGTATGAATCACATTTTTTATTATTTTATTTTTCTTACCAGTGATACATTATTTATTACATCCAATTTAGAAAAACATTTGATCATTATCTCTTCAAATATTGCTCCTGCTTCATTCACTTGACCTTCTCATTTTAGGTTTCCATTCAACAGTTATGTCCCATGGAAAAAGTATATCCAGTCCAGCTTACAATTCAAAAACACACATGACTCTGAAGTTAATACCCTATATTTTAGAAAAGGGCAGAATGGCTTTACTCATGATTACATTATCATCATCAAGAAATATATTTTTAATGGTCAAGATTTAATAAAATTAATACCTTTTACTTCTTTGTCATATGTGAAATTGGCATTTTAAAAAACTGTGTGGGGATTTTAATTGTGGGTCCAAGCTGTGAAGCAGAGTGCAATATGAGTGCTAGTGCAGCTTGGTGCTAGCGCTTTGATTTGTGTTATGACCCCAACTTTTTTAACCGCCATTGCTTTTGCACCATCAGTGCAGATGTCAACAAAATGGAAAAGGTAAATAGCATCTTAGTATTAGGATGAAAGGATTTTTCACACATGCAGATGGCGTTTTAAGAAATGTTACCTTAAATTAATCAGGGTTGAACTGGATTGAGGTAAGGTTATGTTTTTTAAGGGTTCCCTTCTCTCCCTTTAGCCATTTTCCTTGGGTATAGCTAGTTAGGAATTGCAACAAATTGCAACAAAAGTCTGGAATATTCCCTGGGACCTTTTCTTAGCTGGACTCTAAAGATAAATCTTTAACTCTTCAGTATTATCTGATATTAGAAAGCTCCCTTCTTTCAGTATGCATTCAACTTAGCTTTGTAACTTTCTACTTCTTATCACATCAGATTTTGAGAAATAAAGGTAAATCTGACAGTTTGTTTTATGCTGCTCAAATCTCCAATTTTATCTCTAGCACTGGAGACTGCTTAAAGTTCTTCTGATGTCTTTTTGTTCCTCAGTAGTGGTTCTGTCTCAGCTAAGCCTAGATTTTCAATCTCTTGCTGTGCCCATTTTTGGTAAATACCTCTTGGAGAAATGTATATGTAGAATGTCAGGTTGATTTTCTATGACATTCTTCTCTTCAGAATGTTGGCCCTACTGGTCCTTCAGGCTTCTGAAGCTTTCTGATTTTCTTTAAGAATTTTTTTTTTCCACTTTGCTTGGCTTTTCCTTTTGTTTTTGGTAATAGTAGTACGAAAACTATTACATTCTGTTCAGAAGAGGAATATATTGGTTGTAGATTTATTTATTTTTGTTCTGCTAAAGATGATGGTATTTCAGTCTTAACAGTTTTCTATCTCTATATAACCTTCTGTAATTTATTCTGGGTGATTATGTTTTTTGTAATATTCAGGTCACTCACTTTTTCTTTCACAAAATAAACCTATTATTTTAATTGTCTATTGAATTTCATTTTTAATAAAAAATATATCTTTTACTTTGGAAGTTACATATTTTAAAAATCACTTTCTTATAGTGTCTTTTTTCTTTAAGGTATCTATTTCTTACTAATTACTTAAAACATATTTATTTCATAATCTCATGTTTTTTACAACTTAGAGTCATGGGATCTTTAAATAACCTGGTGGCTATGTCTAATGACAAACTCTCCTGGTGTTTCATTCCTTAAAGTAGATGATATATATATATATATATATTTGATATTTTACTTTATGTAGCTTTTTGTTCTTTGGATTTAAAGAACTTTGGTAAAAAGTTTTTTTTTTTTCTTTTTTCTTTTTGCTGAAGTCCTTAGTTGTCTCACCTTTCCCATACTGATTTTATTTTAATTTCATAGATTAAGATTTCAGCATCAAAAATATATTTCAAATTCAGACTTCACACTCTGCATGGATCAAGATGTAAATTTTTTCAGGTATATTTTTAAACACCTTACTTTAAGTAAGAAGCAGGAGAAGCCATCGAAGTAGTTTTTACACCTTTTAATTTTTTTTTTTTAAATCGGGAAAATACCACTTTGGAGCATGATATAAGTATCTCAGATTCAGCCTACCACCTCATGCTCGTTCAAGGTAGTGCTTCCCATCTTTATGAGCACATTAAAACACAATTCAGGGACTTCTAAGGCTGATGCACGAACTCAGATCTTCTTAGACTATCAGCTCCGTCTCACAGCAGAGGCTTTCAGTTTCCCCTGTACTTCTGGCCTGTGCTAATTTTGTTTTTCCTTTTACTTCTTTTTTTTTTTTTTTAATTCTTTCCCTTTTTCTTTTTGAATTCAGCTATGTTTTTTGAAACATTTTTATATTAGATTTTATCCATAGTACCTATATGTTTGCATTTAGACTGTGGGAGTGCTTTTCTAATTAACTTAGTGTACCATGCTGATGGATGTTTTGTTAACAACTTCATTTCAGTATTACCTTGTCATATATCTCTTATGACTTTGCTTACCTGAGGCAGTTTACTTGTATCCCGTGTATTACTTCTATAATACATTGTTAGAGTACCTGGAAAATATAGTCTACAAATTTTACTCCTCTCAGCATTTCAGTTTGTGTCCATTATATAATTTCTTAATAGTTTGCAGCAGACAATATTATAGTACTTGTTAGGCAGAGTAATCCCACTCCTGCCCAACCCTTCCCTGCAAATATGTCTATGTCTGAATGTCTAGAACCTGTGGATATGTTCAGTTACATGGCAAGGGAGAATTAACATTGTAGATGGAATTATAGTTGCTAGTCTTTCGACCTTAAAATAGAATTATCTTGATTATACTAATGTGTCCAGTGGGATAAAAAAGATCATTTAAATGTGGCAGTAGTAGGCAAAAGTGTCAGAGCCTGAGTCAGAAAAGTAGATGCAATTATGGAAGTGAGGTTAGAGTGATACAATGAAAATGCTCAACCTGCCATTACTCACTTTGTAGATAGAAGCAAACCACAAACCAAGGAATCTAGGCAAACTCTAAGAGCTGGAACTGACCAGGAAATAGATTTTCCCTAGAGTGTCCATAAAGGAATGCTGCCTTGCCAACTCCTCGATTTTAGTCCAATGAAACCTTTTTCAGACTTCTGAACTCCAGAACTGTAGGATATTACATTTGTGTTTTAAGGCACTAAGTTGATGGTAATTTGTTATAGCAGCGATAGAAAACATACACTGCCAATCCCCAATTTCTGTTTTAATCTAAAATATTTTGAATGTCAAAGCAGTCATATATCTTCATGACATGAAAAACAGAGGATTAATGATAAAAGATAGGATTCCTTAGAAATTAACAATCTACAGTAATGGAACACTGTCAGCTTTTAAAATGTGGCTTATGGGTTTCTGGTTCCTAAGCATTCAATGAAGGAAAGGAAAACCATCTTTCTACTTTCTTTGCTGTTTGTGAAGCTGATCCTTCCTAGATGTAAAAGAACATTGGATATTTTTTTCTTCATGAAATTATTAGACATTATAATTAAGGTAAACTACTTATAAAGCAGCAGTAGTTTTATTTTCAAAAAAGTAAGTTTTCATGGTTTTAAAAGTATTTTTTTCATAGGTCTTTTAGTGTGAACTGGGGAGAGCCTGGCAGAAGCCGTTGCCTTGTTATAATTTTAATTGAAAATTAAATATTTCACACAATACCAATACCAATTGGGGTAGCATGTTAGGCAGTATCAATATGTGCCTACGGATTTGTGTAAGCATATATTTTATCATGATAACTCTGGCAAACTAATTTGCATCAGTATGTAATCAGAGTCGAGATTTGTTTTAATTTAGATTCTGGATTAGAAAAACTCAGTACATAAATTCAGACCTAAGAGAGTTTTTAAGTTGCATTATTTCTTTTGAGATACTGAGACATTATTACATATTTATATATCAAACGGTTTAAAATAATTCTGACATTTTTATATCTCTACTTTAAAAAAAGCTAGAACTTACTCTGTCTGAAATGCTTTCTTATTCTGCCTCTGTTTCTTTCTCTCTCTTGTCCTCATTTGTTAAGTGCCTTACGAGCAACTTGGGCATGGTCCATCACCTCTAGATATTTTTGTGGAGGACATCCATCAGTTACATTATTCCGATTAAATATGTGTTTGGAGATTGGAAAAAGAGAATGTTCTTTATTATTTCTAATGCTTCCCTGCTCCCCACTGCCATATTTAAGAACAGAGTAAAGTTCAAATGACTGCTTTAAATCACTTTTATTTTTTTAAAAAAGGTAGAAAAATATAAACAATTTTGGGAATACAAATAATGTATCTCTATAGACATGGAATGTGGTCTTTTAAATTGAACGTGTCAAAATGAATTAAAATGCTGGAATATCCTAGTTGTGGTATTAATTGATTAGCATTATACTATTATGTTGGTTATGTCAATGACTCATAAGCTGTGCCATTTCTGCATTCATTGGCAGCATAGCTGATTTTTTTTTTTTTTTTTTTTTTTTTTTTTTTTTTTTTTTTTGAGACAGAGTCTCACTCTGTCGCCCAGGCTGGAGTGCAGTGGCCGGATCTCAGCTCACTGCAAACTCCGCCCCCCGGGTTTACGCCATTCTCCTGCCTCAGCCTCCCAAGTATCTGGGACTACATGCGCCCGCCACCTAGCCCGGCTAGTTTTTTGTATTTTTTAGTAGAGACGGGGTTTCACCGTGTTAGCCAGGATGATCTCGATCTCCTGACCTGGTGATCCGCCCGTCTCAGCCTCCCAAAGTGCTGGGATTACAGGCTTGAGCCACCGCGTCCGGCCTAGCATAGCTGATTTTTAAAGGACCATTTCTGGCTTCATTGACATTTGTAGTGACCACAGTTCTTTTCAGTCACTTGCTCCATTTGATGATAGTTTCTTTATTGGCTCAGTGGTAAAAAATATCGTCAGTGTTATTTGAGTACCCTGAACACAGAAAAACTCAGACATTGAAGCAATGGACTATTTAACATGCTTATTTATGATAATTCAAATGGTAAATGATGCACTTGAGTTTTAAATTATGTTTTTCATTTGTGGATTTAGCAGAATCTTCTTCCAGCTTAAGGGTAAAGCAGAAATTTGCCCCTTGCAAAAATTCAAAAACAAAAAATATAAAAAACTCCCCAAAATATCAAAAGAAAAAGAAAGCAGCCTACTGGCCTTAAGTTGATTTATGTTTTTGTGCCAGAAATGAATAAACAGAAGCAGTAGTTATAGTTCATAGATTATTCAAAACAAAGTAAATATTATTTATTATTGCTTTCCAATTATACATTTTTAAAATTTATTTTATTACTTACTGATTATTTCACGGTCCTGCCACATTAGTATACTTAGACTACTTCCTGTGTTACAACCAATTAAAATGTACAAATTAAATTTTAATTTGCATTCTATTTCAAGTGCAATAATGTTCTGAAAAATCTTCATATTTCCTCTTAGAAAAAAACATATCAATCTCAGCTACCAAGTACCAATTAGTATGATTCTTTCAATATTTTAGAAATTTTCTAATCACTTTCAATTTTTTCACATTATAAGCAAAAACATGCAAATAATATTTTAGTGCATTTCAATGTATGTAAATTTGTTGTTAACTATTGTGGCTATGTTATGCATAAAATGTAATCATATAATGTCAATTTAGCTCTGAAACACAAATCTCTGTACATAGATATTCATACATTAGAAGTAAAGATATTTTTCATTTTTTAATAGACTCAGCATTAAACTCATAAAACATATTTCTTGTGTTAAAATAAAATAATGCTTTTTAAAGATGATAAGGCAGACATTATTCAAGGTGTGTCTGTGGGGAGGGAGGACTATTGCCATAGGTATAGGGACCATTTCAATGGGATTTATCATGAGTAGAGGGAGATTGGGCTCAATTCCAAATATGGCATGACCAAATGGAAATTTCTAGCTGAGTAGTTAGGTTGTTGTTGGTGGATGGAAAATTACCAAAAGGAAATATTATGGGTAAGAGGAGAATCTAGCTAACCTTATCTAATATGATTCTTGTTGGACATAGGCCACAACGATCAAACATTACCTGGAGGATGGTGGAGGATAAGGATGCAGATCAGATGTCTAGGGTGATAAGATACCAAGAGTTGGGGGTTCTTTCTAAAATGACTTATCAGGAATCATGCTAAAACTGGATTTTACAAAACAGTGCACATATGGGTATAGGAAAAAATAATGTTCACTTAAATCTGTAACTTGGTAAATTAAACAACTTTTATATTATTTTTACACAGAGGCAAAAGACAATGTACCATACATCTTAATTTCAAAACATTACCTCTGGTTGTTTTGAATAAAATAATAAGTTTTAGAAAGGATTCTGCAAGATCATGAAATTTAAGAGTACTCTGTAAAACAAGACTTGGACAAAGACCAATGTGAGCAGAACAACCCAGAGAAATTGCCTAGTTGGAATGCTACCATTGGTTCTATCTTCAGCTGATTCTTATTGCTGCTGCTGTTGCTGTCCTTGTTATACTTGACTGTATCACAGGTGGCACAAATAATTTCTAGCTGGACTTTGTATCTTTGCATAGCTTTCTCATATTTCACATTTCAGAACAGAATCTTAGTGATCATTTTTGGGCCAAGGACAGGGAAAGAGGACCATCTTTCCTCCTTCAATCTATGTCTCAGGTCATCTCTCCTTCAGGTAAAATGGACAACCAAATGTATTGTTTGAAATTCTGACTATTGGAAAGCATTTTCTTCTCCACTGTCCTTTAATTCCACCTAAATATGATGGGACTGCTGTTTGTATCTGCATGGTATCAACATGTGATATCATCCTTAAGCTGAGTTTGAATTTGGAGCCATAGTTGTGATTTGAGAGAAAGGCTGCAATGCAGCAAGAATAGATAGAACTGAGAATGTGAGCCAGTTCCTCAGGCAATTTAGCTGTGCCTGCAGGACATTCCTGGTTTCTATTCTTTATATATCCTTGTATACTACTACTTCCACTTGGTATTAAGGTATTGTTGATGTAGGGGAGGTAATGTATCTTTTCCTTCTACCCATCTTAGGTTCATCTAATGAGGCCCCTTTAAGAAAATACAGATTAACAAAAAGAAAGCATACAGATTTACTTAATATAAATTTTATGTGACACTGTGTCCTTCATAAAGAGCTGAAGACTGAATAAACAGGTAAACCTAGGTGGCTTTTTTATACTGTTTGATGAAAAGTAGAGTGTCATGGAGAAGTATCAGGGGACAAAGTGGTTATGAGCTAAAGGAAAGAAACTGGAGGAAATTTAGCAAAGCTTGTTCATTTAGGTTTCTGTGTCCCTCTTTCTCCAGAGATAATGATACTCCTTTCCTCTGGATATAAAGAGGGTATCTCTAGCTTGAGAATCTTATGACCTGCCTTAGGGGAAAGTCAGAAAAGCCTTCCTAGGTTTTACGACCTTCAGGGAAGAAAGGTGGGGGAAAGTCACAGAGACGTTTTCACATTCGATGTCTCAAATTCTTTCCACTCAAAATACTGAATACACCAAGTGTCATATTTTGGGGTAGCATGTCCGGAAGCTCATCACTGGTCATGCCTATCTTTATGGTAGGTAAATCTTATGACACCTAACTGATGATGGACAACTTAGCTCACATAGTCCTTGGTTGAGTCTCTACTGAACACGGAAGCCTGGAAATGCAATCAGAAGTATTTATTTGCCGTGAGGCTGTGGCTTTGGTCTGACATCTAAGTTACACTTACTATGATTCTATCTTGCATGGAAAGCATTATATTATTGTAAAGATACTCACTGTGAAATTACCAGTAGGATTGAATTGTGAGTTCTGCGTCCATCACAGCCTGGACAAACTGAAGAAATTATCTTCCAGTATCCTCATAATACTTTCCAAATGATATAACTCATATATGCCATTTAAGATTTAAAAAATAATATTAAGATGCCTAAACACAAGTCTAGTGATTGAGAATCTAAAAGCAGACATTTTGTTTTATTCATTAATTATTAATTTGATAGCTGGCATTGACCAATTATCTTATCTTTGTATTCTTATCATTAAAGTTTCTTATATTTCTGATGTTGTGAGGAGTTCCTGTTTAATATTTGAAAAATATCACAGCAAATTCTGAGATGTGTACTGTCATTTTTTTCTGTTAATTCATGTGATTAGGAAAATAGGAATTTGAAGGCAGCTTTTATATTTATCAAAAGGTTTCTGAGTAGGTCAATTCTAAGAGAAAGAACTGAACAAACTGGGCTGACTGAGCTTGAGTGTTAGCTTCCTTTAATCTACACTAAATAAAATAGTGTCTTTAGGAATGCTGGATAAATTTTAATATATGTGTTCTCTTTAATCATTTTTATAAATGAGATTTCATTTTGCTTAATTTGCTTCCTTTTGCATTTTTTTATGATATATTGGAACTGTGCTAAGTTTATGTTAATGTTATGAACCCTATAGAAACTAGTCAAGCATAGGAGAGCTTTAAGGAAATAGCGTTGAAGGAGATGCTCATGTGGTTTTGCAGACAGATCGGTAGGAAGCAGTAGCATAATTTTTCATAATCATGTATCAGAATGACCACCCTTCCTTATTGGATAAATTAAATCTATAATGGTCTTGAGAGAAGAGACATGTCCTGCTAAGCTATAAAGGGTTGACTTGGAGGAAATTAGGAGTTTGGCTCATTGCAAGTGAAATTAGTGGTTTACCATTTGCAGTGATACACAAATTGATACTAGCTATTAGTATCAATCCAATATCAATTTCCCCTTAAGGACAAAGAAAAGCCATTCTGAATGTGATGTCAAAATTTAGAACTAATTAGAGAATACCACTGGGAATTTTTTTTTTTTTTTTTTTTTTTTTTTTTTGAGATGGAGTCTTGCTCTGTCCCCCAGGCTGGAGTGCAGTGGCGCGATCTCGGCTCACTGCAAGCTCCGCCTCCCTGGTTCATGCCATTCTCTTGCCTCAGCCTCCCAAGTAGCTGGGACTACAGGCGCCCGCCACCATGCCCAGCTAATTTTTTGTATTTTTAGTAGAGATGGGGTTTCACCATGTTAGCCAGGATGGTCTCGATCTCCTAACATCGTGATCCGCCTGTCTCAGCCTCCCAAAGTGCTGGGATTACAGGCGTGAGCCACCACACCTGGTCAGAAATTTTTAAAATGTAAATAAGAAAGGAAACAGTTTTATGACTATCCAGTACAAATGAGAGTTCGTGTCAGAAAGTAAAATTTAATCTGAGAAATGAAGAATGCAATGGGGCATATCGGGAAATATTATCACAACATGTGTATGACTTCTGTGATTTACAACGTATTTCTGGGGTAACTTCAGTTTTATTTTAAATAACCAAAACAACTCTTTCCATTAAGTAAGTTGTAATGCCAGTTCTATTATTATTCCAAACTACAGATAGTCAACTACCTTTAGGTATTCAGGCTTCATAACAACATCATAATAAATGCATGAATTTGAATATTTCTAGAAAAGGAGGCATAGTATAATGTGCTTTATCTAAAAATATAATTGATGAAAAATAAGTCATAGCTTTATAGACTCAATTTCTAAATTGCCTTTACATGCAAAAATATTGCTTTTATTTAAAAGATGTCCTTTGAAATATGTTTCTGGACATAAGCCCTTCTGATCTTATGCTTTTTTATTTCTCCATCCCCTGCTTAACACCAGAAGTCCTCAGCAGAGTGAAACTTCATGTATAATATTTTCTACAGACAAAGTTACCATCAACATCAATAGCAACAACACGGCAACAGCCAACATTTACAGAACTTTTTACTAATTTCCAGTCACCGTATAAGTGCTTTGCAGGAACTCTTCTTTTCACTTCTCACAAAAATCCTATGAAGTGATTCATATTGAAACTTGAGACTCAGAGAAATGGGATGAATTGTGAATTGGTCAAGGTCAAACAACCCCTGCCAGTTCAGGGATCAAAAGCAGTCTGACTCCAAAGTCCCTATTCATTTAAAATCAGAGTTAAACCTTTATCTTCTGTTTCAATTTATGCTTTTGTATAGCAACTCATTTTAAAATTTAGTGGTTCTAAAGAACAATCACATTTAGTATATCTTATTTTTGGAGGAGTTGACTAGACTCAATTGAGTGGGTCTTCTGCTTCACCTATTGCTTCCTAGGTCTATAGTCAGTATGAGTTTCAAAGACAGGAACACAGAAGATGGCTCACATAATATGGCTGGTAGTTGGCACCAGCTGTTGACTGAATGATTAGCTGGGGAAGTCAATACGAGCACTTTGGATGTCCTCCATATGGCTTTCCTACATTCTCTTCCCATAATGAGTGATTTCCAAGGAGGAACTTTCTAAACAAGTTAAAGCAAAAATGGCAAATCTCTAATGGCTCAACCTAATAAGTTATATAATGTCACTTCTGTTGTGTTCTAGTTATCCAAGAAAGTTGTGGGTCCAGTCCAGTGTCAAAGGGAAAGGAAGTAAACCACCTCTGATATGGTTTGGCTCTGTGTTTGACCAAAATTTCATGTCAAATTTCAATCCACAGTGTTGGAGGAAGGGCCTGGTGGGAGGTGACTGAATCATGGGGGCAGACGTCCCCCTTACTATTCTCCTGATACTGAGTGAGTTCTCAGGAGATCTGATTGTTTAAAAGTGTGTAGCACTTCCTTCTTATCTCCCTCTTTCTTCTTCTCTGGCCATGTAAAATGTGCCTGCTTCCCCTTTGCCTTCTACCATGATTATAAGTTTCCTGAGGTCACCACAGCCATGCTTCTTGTACAGACTGTGGGACTGTGAGTCAATTAAACCTCTTTTCTTTATAAATTATCCAGCCTCAGGTACTTCTTTATAGCAATGTAAGAATGGACTAATACAGAGAATTAGTACCGAGAAGTAGGGCATTGCTGTAGATACCTGCAAATGTGGAAGCAGCTTTGTAACTGGGTAATGGGCAGAGACTGGAACAGTTTGGAGGGCTCAGTAGAAGATAAGAAAGTGAGGGAAAGTTTGGAACTTCATAGACTCTTGTTGAATGGGTGTGACCAAAATGCTGATGGTGATTTAAGTCTAGGCTGAGGGGGTCTCAGATGGAGATGAGGAACTTATTGGGAACTGGAGCAAAGATAACTTTTGTTATGCTTTAGCAAAGAGCATTGTGTCCCTGCTCTTGGCATCTGTGGAACTTTGAACTTGAGAGAGATGATTTAGAGTATCTGGTAGAAGAAATGTCTAAGCAGCAAAGCATTCAATATGTGGTCTGGCTGCTTTGAACAACATACATCATATGAGTGAGCAAAGAGATGATCTGAAACTGGAACTTATATTTAAAAGGGAAGCAGAGCATAAAGTTGAAAAATTTGCAGCCCAGACAGGTGGAAGAAAAGAAAAACGTATTTTCTGGGGAGAAATCTAAGCCAGTTGAAACATTTACATAAGTAAAGAGGAGCCAAATGTTAATAAACAAGACAATGTGTAAAAGCCCTGGAAGGCATTTGAAAGCAGCCCCTCCCATCACAGGCCTGGAGGTCTAGGAGGGAAGAATGGTTTTCTGGGCCAGGCCCAGGACCCCACTGCCCTGCATAACTATGGAATGCTGCTCCCTGCATTACAGATTCTCCAGCTCTATCCTTGGCTAAAATGACCCAAGATATGCCTCAGTTTGCTGCTCCAGAAAGTGCAAGCCATAGCCTTGGCATCTTCCACATGTTAAGCCTGCAAATGTGACAAGGGAGAGTTGAGAGAGCTCAGAAGCCTCTGCCTAGATGTATAGAAATGCCTGGATGTTCAGGCAGATGTCTGCTGCAGAGGCAGAGCCTTCTTGGAGAATCTCTACTAGGACAGTGTAGAAGGGAAATGTGGGGTTGGAGCCCCCACACAGAATCTCCACTGGGGCAATGCCTAGTGGAACTACGAGAAGAAGGCCACCATCTTTCAGTCCCCACAAGTGTAGATCCACAGACAGCTTGCACCATGCACCTGGAAAAGCTGCAGGCACTCAACGTCAGTTTGTGAAAGCAGCTGAGGGGTTGTACCCTGCAGATCCTCAGGAGTGGAGCTGCCCAAGTCTTTGGGAGCCTACCATCTGCATTAGTGTGGCCTGGATATGAGACGTGGAGTCAAAATATATTATTTTGGAGCTTTGAGATTTAATGACTGCCCTGCTGTGTTTCAGACTTGCATGGGACCTGCAGCCCCTTTCTTTTGGCCAATTTCTCCCTTTTGTAATGACAGCATTTACTCAATGCCTGTACTTCCATTGTATCTTGAAAGTAATTAACTTTTTTTTAATTTTATTTTACAAATTCATAGGTGGAAGGGACTTGCCTTACCTGAGATAAGACTTTGGACCTGGTATTTTCAGTTAATGCTTGAATGAGTTAGGACTTTGGGGGACTGTTGGATAGGCATGATTGTGTTTTGAAATATGAGAAGAACATGAGATTTGAGAGAGGCCAGGGACAGAATAATATGGTTTGGCTCTGTGTCCCCACCCACATGTTGAATTGTAATCTTCAGTGTTGGAGGAGGGGCCTGGTGGGAGGTGATTAAATCATGGGGATAGACTTCCCCCTTGCTGTTTTCCTAATACTGAGTGAGTTCTCATGAGATCTGGTTGTTTTAAAGTGTGTAGAACTTCCTCCTTATCTCTTTCTTTCTCCTTCTTCTCCAGTCATGTAAGATGTTCCTGCTTCCCCTTTGCCTTCTACCATGATTGTAACTTTCCTGAGGCCTTCCCAGCCACACTTCCTATACAGCCTGCAGAACTGTGAGACAATTAAACCTCTTTTCTTTATAAATTACTCAGTCTCAAGTAGTTATTTATAGGAATGTGAGAACAGACGAATACAACTTCTTTTGTGGAGGTGTGGGCATTTTAATTTGCCATGCTACTGATTTACTGCATTGTAGGTCATGTTGATTTCAATAAAAAATTCATTTAGTATTTATATGTTAGCACAATGATGTTAAAATTTCTTTAGAGATATAATTATTAACTTCTTTTATATATATATATCTTTGAATCATAAGCATGAAAGGTACCTAACATGATTGCATTAACTAACCTTTTTGTAACTCTATGTTCATTGGCATACTTTGTTGGCCTATGAAATGAAACTTTTGTTGCTGGAAAACTAGAGCTATTTTAAAACATTATTTTTATCATCATGTTCTTTAATTTTAGTATTGTCCATCTAATCTGGAAATGTTACTTATATTAAACCATTTATTTCTAGTTTTTGTTCTATTTTTATATTATATTTTGGGTTTTCTTCAGCAAAAAGTTTCACACCAATGTCATTTCAATGACATTTCATTCCAATGTCAAGAAAATGATAGATCTATTATTTTTCCATAAAGAAGAAAAAAATGACACATTTGGTTTCACACATTGTATCCATCAAAATACCATGAATAATGGCTGAAAATATGCATGCCTTTATTAATTAGTTATTTAGTATTACACAATTAACAAAAATAGGACTAATTCTCATATTTCTTTATGACTTTAATCATATTATTTCATGATATTGCTAATAAACCACCAAAAGTATGCCAATAAGACTGGGAGGTAATGAAATTATTTAGATTGTAAATAATGTGATATAATAGATTTAAATAGTTATATAACTCTAACCAGTATGGGAAAAATTACACTTTTGATCTAAGTATTATTGAAAAAAATGCCTGGAGAATGAAAGTGGTAGTAAGTAGCGCTTAAAATAATAAAATAAATATTAAGCAAGAGTATTAGTCTGTTCTTACATTGCTATAAATACCTACAACTGGGTAATTTATAAAGAAAAGAGGTATAGTTGGCTGATGGTTCTGCAGGCTGTACAGAAAGCATGATAAAAATGATACTGGCATCTGCATGGCTTTTGGAGAGGTCCCCAGAAACTTATAATCATGGCAGAAGGCAAAAGGGAAGTGAACGCTTCACATGGCTGGAGCAGAAGGACAAGAGAGAGGGGGGAGGTGCCACATACTTCTAAAGAGCCAGATGTCATGAGAACTCACACTTGTGAGGATAACACCAGGGGGAATGGTGTTAAACTATGAGAAACCACTCCCATGATTCAACCAGCTCCCATCAGGCCCCACCTCCAACTTTGGGGTTTACAATTGGACATGAGATTTGAGTGAGGTCACAGATCCACACCATATTATTCCACCCACAACCCCTTCCAAATCTCATGTTCTTCTCAAAACAGTCCCTCAAAGTCTTAATGTATTCCAACATTAAGTCAAAAGCCTAAAGTCTCAACTGAGACCAGGAAAGTCCATTTTGTCTATGAGCTAGTAAAATTAAAAATGGGTTAGTTACTTTCAAGACAAAATGAAGGTACAGGCATTGAATAAATACTTCTATCTCAAAAGAGAGAAATTGGTCAAAAGAAAGGGGTTGGGGGCCCCACACAAACCTGAGACCCAGCAGGGCAGTCATTAAATTTTAAAGCTCCAAAATAATCTCCTTGGCTTCCAAGAAATTGGGCAGCTCCACCTCTGAGACTTTGCAGGGTGCAGCCGTCATGGCTGCTTTCACAGACTTGCACTGAGTGCCTGCACATTTTCCAGGTGCACCATGGGGGCTCTTAGGGGATCTAACTTTCTGGGGTCTGGAGGATGATGGGTTCTTCTCACAGTTCCACTAGGCAGTGCCCCAGTGGAGACTCTGTGTGGGGGTTCCAACCCTACATTTCCCCTCTGCACTGCCCTAGTAAAGGTTCTCCATGATGGTTCCTCCCCAGGCAGGCTTCTGCCTGGACATCCAGGCATTTCCATACATCCTCTGAAATTTAGGTGGAGGCTCTAAAACCTCAACTCTTATACCCTGTGTACCTTCAGGCTGACCACCACATGGAAACTGCCAATGCTCATGACTTGTACTCTTTGAAGCAATGGTCTGAGTTGTGTCTGGGGCCCTTTTAGCCATGCTGGAGCTGGAGTGATTGGGATGCAGGGACCAGTGCCCTGGGACTGAGCAGGGCAGTGGAGCACTGGGTCTGGACTATGAAACCATTCTTTTCTCCTAGGCCTCCAGGCCTGTAATGGGAGGGGCAGCCACAAAGGTCTCTGAAATACCTTCAAGGCCCTTTCCCCATTGTCTTCACTGTTAGAAATTGCCTTCCCTTTAGTTATACAAATTTCTGCAGCCTGCTTGAATTACTCCCCTGCAAACGGGTTTTTCTTTTCTTCCACCAGGCCAGGCTATACATTTTTCAAACATTTATGTTCTGCTTTCCCTCTAAATATAAATTCCAGTTTCAGGCCAATTATTTGCTCATTTAACTGATCATATCCTGTTAGAAGCAGCCAGGCTACATATTGAACACTTTACTTCTTAGAAATTTCTTTCATCAGATACCCTAAATCATTTTTCTCAGGTGCAAAATTTCATGTATCTTTAGGGCAAGGGCATAATGCCTTTGATTCCTTGCTAATACATAAAAAAGTGACATTTTCTCCAATTCTTAATAAGTTTCCCATCTCTATATGAGACCTCTTCACTCTGACCTTCACTGTCCATATTATTATCAGCTTTTCAGTCACAACAATTTAACATGTTTCTAGGAAGTTCCAAACCTTCTTTCATCTTCCTATCTTCTTCTGAGCACTCCAGACTGTTCCAACCTCTGCCTGTTACCCAGTTCCAAAGTTGCTTCCACATTTTCAGGTATCTTTATAGCAATGCCCCACTTCTCAGTACTAATATTCTGTATTGGACACAGGTCCAAGCCATATCAATTTTTTTGTATTTGAACACAGATTCAAACCACATAAGCAAGTGTATCGGTGCAATATGGGCTGACCATTTTCTAAACTGGGCTTACTGAATTCAATTTGTTAAGCTAAATATTGTTTTTGAAAGTATGTTATATCAAAGCATAGCCAGTATTTTATTTTACTCTTTCCTGAAATATATGAAATAACTAAATATTTGCTTGCAACTTCCTTTTAAAATATATTACTGAATGTTAAAACTGATCACAAGGTTCTGGAGGCTCTCTACTGGGAGTTATATAGTCATCATTGAACTTAATATACATAAACACTTCAAAGTAGAGCTAATATTACACCCATAATAAAGAGAGAAAAGTTACCATCAGAGAGTGGAATTGTTTAAAATCACACATCAAAGATGTGGTGGAGACTAAATTTGATCCTATGACTTTCTGACTCCAAGCCTGTACTGTTTAGAATATACTATTAAGTGTCTTAAAATAGTTTTTAAAAGGGTTAACTTTGATATAGTTCACCCAATACTCATTTTTTTTTATTCATTTGCCTTCTGTCAGGCACTGTTGAAAGCAATGAGGAAAGAGAAATGAATAACATAGCCATCATTGTGACCTTATTGGTTTCATAGTTTATTGGCAAAATATAGCCACTAGTCAAATTATGATCAAAAATTATAATCACATCAATTTATAATCAAAACATGTTAAAAGTGCCAAGAGAAAAAGAAACATGTTACTTCTAGATCAGATAACAGGAAACAGAAAAGTCTTCCATAATGAAAATTTTTATTTGAGCTAAGATCTGAGGAAGATAGTTTAAAAACATAAAATGCAGGGAGTACTTGGGATGAGTTCCAGCCAGTAAGAAAAGCATATTAAAGGCCTTGTTTGAGAGAAAGCAATGTCTAGTAATTAAAATAAGGCCAGTATTGTACAGCCAGAATCCAAAGAATAAAGGGCAGGGCATAGAAAATGAGTTACTGCAGGCAATGGCAAGATTATGTTTTAGATCATGCGAAATACTTACATTTTAATCTGAGCTAATCACTGGGAAGCCATTGATGTATTTTCAAAAGTGGGTAGCAAATGAGATTTGCATTTTTAAAACTCCCCATTGGCTACATTGTAGAGAATGAAGGGGATGAATTAAATGATTAGTAAGTTTAAGATATCTTTATGTATCTGAGTGATGATACCATATGACATATTGAATAAATGGTAGAATTCAGGGGAGAGTGCTAGACCATGAAAAAGTATTTCAGAATAATTTGGAATACAAGGAAGCTAACTAAAATAAGGGTGTAGATTATAGAGCAGAAAACAGTGGGCTACTTCTAATTCCTGGGAACACCAAAGTCTACTGAACAAGTTCAGAAGATTCAGCCAACATTGGAGAATGAGAGTAGCAAAAATGTTGGAAGAAAATGGTTTTGTAACAGCAAAACAAAGTGTTTGAAGCAGAAAGAAAATAGTCAATAATGTTATATGCTCTTGAGAAGTTAATTGAGACAGGAGAGGAAAAAGTAATTTGGATTAAGTAATGTAGAGGACATTGGTTATTCTAGTGCAAACATTTTGACAGAAGTTAGGGGCTGAAGCCAGATTGGCATGAATTAAGGGTGAACACAAGGTAAGGAAAGAAATACAGAAAGAAAAGACCAGTTCTTCCAAGATATAAATATTATGAAGAGGATAAGTAAAATAGATTTATAGCTAAAAGAAAATGCACTGTCAAGATATTTTGTAAAGCTCTATGGTAGTATAATTAACTCACAATAAATTGTACGTATTTAAAGTGTAGAATTTGACAAGTTTTGAAATATCTATACACTTGTGAAATCCTCACCGCTCTTAAGACTATAAATGTATTGTCAGTCCCTAAATTCCTTCATGCCCCTTTGGAGGACTTTTCTTCTGTCCTTCCCTAACCCTTTGCCTCATCCAAAGGCACCTGCTTATCTGCTTTGAGTCACAGTGATTAATTTGTTCTTTTCTAAAATTTTATATAAATGAAAACATACAGTATGCTTACATTGGTTATTTGACTTCTTCCATTTAGCATAATTACCTTGAGAGAGTGTTTTTGTGTATATCCAGGGTTCAGTCCAGAAAGGCTTCAGGATGGCTGACTAGAGGCATTTGGTATTTGTCTCTGCCAAAAAGCAGAATCAAAAGAGTGGTGAGATAATCACACTTCAGATAGGTCATCTGAGAGAGACAACTTGAATAAAATAGTCAAGTGATAGGAAGAACATAAAGCAAGGAAGGAGAGGCGAGTGAGGCAGCCTCCTCAGCTGGGATCAGCAGGGGGCCTCTGCGGGGAAGGGGAAAGGGTGAGTGAATTCAGAGGTTCACATCCCCACTGCAGACTCCTACATCCTAATCGTGAAAAAGACTCTAAATCCTCATGGACCTAAAGGCTAAAATAGGGGTCTGCTTAGAGACTGTGCAAGGCATTGCTTCAGAGAGGGAGCTCATGCTAGGTCCCACATACCTGTTGAGCCGTAAGGAGCTACAGCAAGATGCCATATTGAGAGCCCAGCCACCAACAGACTGCATCCTACTCTGGGGCATAACAGAACCTGCATCTCCACATCTCTGAAGACTTATTGACATGCTCTGCCTATAACCACACACTACAACTGGCTGCTGACTTCAAGGATAAAGGTGAGTCATTGGCAAAGACCCTGTTGCCCCAGCAGTAAAGCCACCATGCATTTCCATATGTCCTGACATTAGATTTCCCCACCTGCAGCAGCTGCAGCTATGGATGCAAAAGTCAGACCTGAAGTACAAGTAAAGTGTACTCCCCAGCCACCTGCACATGGCTGCGATCACAGCAAGCAACCCTACCTTCCCTAGTAGCAGGGCTGTAGGGTGGTCACTGATGCCCCAATCCATTACCTTGGGCCTGTTGATTACCCCACTCCTGCTTACCACAGCCAATGCCTTAAAGCACCACAAGGGGTCCTCAGAAGAGGTTTGCCCAATCAAGCGCTGCACTTCCGGTGCCTAAGCATGATGTTTGGGGGTCTGGAAACCATCCAGCCCATCTACCACAGTAGGTACCTGAGCCCTCTGCCCAGAGGCCTGAGGTTGGGCCCACCCAATGTACTGCTACCACCACAGTGGGGAACCATCCAGATGTGCCACTTGTGGTCCTGGAGACTGGCCCATCAAGCCTGTCACAGCCACCACCAACAGCAGAATAAACTGCTTTGGACTTACAGATTAATCTCACCCCTGTTGCTGATATCACTCAAACCACTCATATAGTCCAGAGCCCTAAGGACTCCCTTACTGGCTCAACCCACCATTGCTACTACCAGTACACACACAAGTTGCATGGAGGCCCAAGAAATGGCCCACCTGGTTGCTAACATTAGTGCCAGCATATACCACCCTGGTGCCCAAAGACAAGAACACTTAGCTTACCACTACCACCACTGGGGCCTGAGGACAGGCCCAACCAGTGTCCCCATTCTCAATAAAACTTTACCACAGCCTCCACTACCAATTGCACCCTAAGCCACTGAGGAGACATAAACACTACTGACCTTGTTTACAACTAAAATCATATGGACACTATACTATTGCATGCAACCAGGATCAAAGCCAAAGTGCCCTACCTCATCAACACTATAGATACATCTTCTGGAAAAAATTATTTCATACAAAAACAAAATCAAAAAAATAAAAGAAGTGACTGTTGCATCACATGTGTAGAAATCAACATAAGGGCACAAGAAAAATGAAAAAGGAACACAACAATTTTCCAGTAACAAATTTCAATGAAGAAATTTATGAAATCCCATAAAAATAATTCAAAATAGTATTAAAGAAGCTCAGTGAGATACAAGAGAATACCAAAAATAATACAAATAAATCAGAAAAACAACTTAGGATACAAATCAGACATTTACCAAAAATATATCATAAAAAATAAAGAAATTCTGGAGCTGAAGAAATCACTGAATGAAATACAAAATACATTCAAAAGCTTCACAATAGATTAGATCAACAGAAGGAAGAATTTCAAAACTTGAAGACAAGTCTTTTGAAATAACCCAGTCATAACCCAGTCAGACAATTAAAAGAAAAACAGAATTAAAAAGAATGAGCAAAGTCTTAGTATCACATGAATGCTATAATGTGACCAAATATTTGAATTGAAAACTTTCCAAGTCTAGAAAGAGATTTAGACATCCAGACACAGGAAACTCAGAGATCCCTAGAGAGCTACAATGCAAAAAGGTCTTTCCTATAGCACATTATAGTCAAATTGTCAAATTCAAAGATAAAGACATAATTCTAAAAACAGCAAGAGAAAAGCATTTGGTTAGTTATAAGGGAAACCAATTAGACTAACAGTGGATTTCTCAGCAGAAATCTTACAAGCCAGAAAAGAATGGGATGGTATATTCAAAGTGCTGACAGGAAAATTGCCAGGCAAGGATAATATATCCCCTAAAGGTATTCTTCATAAATGAAAGAAATATAAAGTCTTTCTCAGACAGGCAAAAGCTGAGGGAATTTCTCAACACTAGGCTGACCTTACAATAAATGCTTAAGGGAGTTCTACACCTGAAAGTTAAAGAGTGATATCTATCATCATGAAAACGCATAAAAGTGTAAAACCCCCTGTTACACTAAACACACCAACAAGGAATAGAAAAAGCTAAAATAGGACCATTTCAGAAAACCACGAAATTACAATAATAAGCAATAACGGAGAAAGAACAAAGGATACAAAAAAACAACCAGAAGTCAACTAATGAAATGGTAAGAACAAGCTCGTAAGTATCAATAATAACCTCAAAGGGAAAAGGATTAAATTTTTCACTTAAGGTGTACTGTATGAATGGATTAAAAAAAAGTAACCCAACTAAACTCAGAGTATAAGAAACTCATATCACCTGTAAAGACACATAGAGACTGAAAATAAAGAGAGGGAACAGAAAAAAGATGTTCCATTCAAACGGAAAGCAAAGCAAACAGGGTTATCTATACTTATATGTGGTGAAATAGACTTTAAGTCAAAAACAATAAAAGGAGGCAAAGATCATGATATAATGATAAAAGGATAAATTCAGCAAGAAGATATAATAATTTAAAATATATGTGCACCTAACACCAGAGTACCAACATTTATAAAGCAAATATTATGAGATATAAATGAAGAGACAGATTCAAACACAGTAACAGTTGGAGACTTCAACATCATGCTGTTAGCATTAGCCAGATCATCTAGACAGAAAATTAACCAAGAGATATTGGGTTTAAACTGCACATTAGGTAAAATAGACCTAATGAACATTTAGAATTTTTATAAGGTGTAAATCATAACTTTTTTCTTTTGTGGATTATGCTTTTAAATGTCATATTAAAGAAATATCAGTTTAACCTAAATTCATAAATATTTTCTCCAGTGTTTTCTGATACAATTTTTGATTTTTAGGTCTTACATTTAGATATAAAATCCATTTCAATTTAATTTTTATATGGCATTCCTCTAGATTGAAACTTTTCCAATAAAATGTGTTGAAAATATTAACCTTTTCTCTTTGCATTTTCTTTGCACTTTTATCTAAAATAAATGGACCCTATATGTAGATCTACTTATAGACTCTATTCTGTTCCACTGATCTCTTCTTCACTCGTATGAGAGCACTACATTAAATGGATATTATTCTTTCCTAAAATCTTTGATAGTATTCGGCACTGAAAACATCTGGTCCTGACAATTTATAGTAATAATATTACTAGTAATATTATTAAGTATTACAGAACCATATCTCTTATGAATATAGATGCAATAACCCTCCACAAAATATTAGAAAATAAAATACAACTGTATTAGTCAGTGTTCTCTAGAGGGACAGAACTAATATGATAGATGTATGTATGAAGGAAAGTTTATCAAGGAGTATTGAGTCACACGATCACAAGGTGAAGTCCCACAATAGGCCATCTGCAAGCTGAGGAGCATGGAAGCCAGTTCAAGACCCAACACCTCAAAAGTAGGGAAGCTGACAATTCAGACTTCAGTCTGTGTCTGAAGGCCTGAGAGCCCCTGGCAGATCACTGGTGTAAGTCCATAAGTCCCACAACTGAAGACTTTGGAGTCTGATGTTCCAGGGGAGGAAGCATCCAGAATAGGAGAAAGATGAAGCCCGGGAGACTAAACCAGTACAGTCCTTCCCTGTTCTTCTTGCCTGCTTTATTCTAGCTGCAATGGCAGCTGATTAGATGGTGCTTACCCAGATTGAGTGTAGGCCTGCCTCTGCCAGTCCATTGACTCAAACGTTTATCTCCTTTAGCAACACTCTCTTATATAATTTTTGAGTTTTAGGTCTTACAGTTAGATATAAAATCCATTTCAATTTAATTTTTATATGGTGCTTCTCTAGACTGAAACTTTTCCAGTAAAATGTAATCAGGATGATTCTGGTATAGTCTTTTACTCTGTAGCACAGAGCTTTGCTATGGCACACATTATTAAGTCGTTTCGAAACAGTTTTATTTCCTCTAACTTTGCCAGAGCCAGGAAGGCATCTTTCTTGACTTTCCCCTGTGAGAACTTAGAGGAGGTGATGTTCTTGGAGGTAACCCCCTCCCGAAAATGTTTTGACTTCTTTATGAATTAATCTCCAAAGATTCTGTCTCTTTCATGCTAGTCCATACTCAGCTTCCAGTATTCAGTTACAATTACAGTGAGGTTTCCTATCAGTGTTTGGCTCTAGTGGTTTCTGTTCCAGGTAAGCCAATCTAGCCTGTGACTCTCTGGATCCATATCTCTCTTCAGATTTCCCAGTGTCTTTTTGCCTTGCAGCCTCAGTGATATGGTTTGGATTTGTGTCCTTGACCAAATTTCATATCAAATTGTAATCTCCAGCGTTGGAGGAGGTGCCTGGTGGGAGGTGATTGGATCATGGTAGCAGGTTTCCCCATTGCTTTTCTCATGATAGTGAGTTCTCATGAGATCTTGTTGTTTAAAAGTGTATGGCACCTTCCCCACACCTTCTTTCTCCTGTTTCAGCCGTGTAGGACATGACTGCTGCTTCTTTGCCTTTTGCCATAATTTTAAGTTTCCTGAAGCCTCTCCAGGCATGCTTTCTGTACAGCATGTGGAACCTGGAGCCAATTAAGCCTATTTTTTAAAAATAAATTACCCAGTCTCAAGTAGTTCTTTATAGCAATGCAAGAACAGGATAATGCACTCAGTTCTCTAATGTGTCCAAGAAAAGTCACTGGTTTGCAGGTTTTCCATATTTATATTGTTGCAGTTATGATGGCAGGAGTGATAATTTCCTAGCTGCTTTAACATGTTAGCACTGAAGCCAGAACTTCTATGATATGATTATTCCATTCTTTAAGCTTACTTTGATTTATTTCAATTTAGACATATGACTTCTCTACATTTTATAGAACTTCATAGCTAAAGGAAAAAAATAAGCTAAGCTAAAAAGAGAATTGTAAATTTAGATATTTTGAACCTACATAATACAGTCATAAAAGAGTTAATAGGTCCCAGATTAATACTGCATTTTATAATGAAGATATTTGAGTGAATCTTATTTTTATCCTTTTAAGATACGTTACTACTAACAGAAGTAATAAACATTGTTTGGTCAAATATTTTCATACATGTTAAATTCTCTATTATGATATTTGCCATTACAAAGTGATAGGCAAAGTACATATCAAATGAAGTCTCCCATCTCAGTGAATGAACATTGTCTTAACAGTGTACTCCTTTTGAGTATCTTGCTAAAGGACTTCAATTTTGTTACAAATGCTTCTTGTATTAAATTTTCAAAAGAGGTTTATATACTAAGTAAAAACCTGAATTTGATTCTCTCAAATTACTATATCAAAACTAATGGAAGATATGTTGCTGTTGGTTAATTTCAGCTTGAAATTCTATAATAAATATTTCTGGAATTGTGATGGGCTGAAACCTCCAAATTTTATGCTCCCATTTCTGTCCCCAAAAGCCATCTGACCCATAATTATTGTGTTTAAAATTTAATTTACTATTTTATAATTCTATGAAACTTCGTATGATAATTAGAGATATGTCTAGAGCAAAGTAATTTCAAATCTAACTATCAGCTTTGGGAATCTGAATGAGGCAAGCCCAAATGACAATGACTTATGTCTCTGCATCCCCAAATTTCCAGAATATATCCTCTGAATATCCAGGAAGTGGGCTTAAGCAATGTCAAACAGAAGTTTGTCTTTTCTGTTTCTGTGCTGAATTGGAAGCTCTTATATTTGATGAAATGTTTGATTTTACCATGCAGTAGTATGTACCTCCAGCTAACTGTTAGGCATTTTTGATTAAGAATAAATCTAGTTGATCATCTATAATGAAGATAATATTTATGATATTTTGCTGACCACACAACCTCAAGGATCTCTCTAAGACTGTTTTTATAAGAAATAAGATGGCATTATAGATCATTGGTTATCAGTCTGGATGAACATAAGGATGATCTCAGATAGTTTTGAAGAGTTCTGAAACCAACATATCTATGAACAGAGATTCTTATTTGGTTAGACGTAAATATGACCTTGGTTTTAGGATTTTAAAAACTATTCTTATATAAAGTCAGTATCAAAAACCAGTGATCCAATGACTATAAAGTATGTCTTTTTAGATTGGTTCTAATGACCCTTAGTTCAAAACTGAAGAATTTTATTTCCTAACAGCTTGCTTTAGTTTTGATAAATGCTATGATTTGAATGCTTGTTCCCTCCCAAACTCCTGTTGAAATTTAATAGCCATTTAATAGAATTAAGGGATGGGACTTTCTGGTGATTAAGCCATAAGGGCTCTGCCCTCATGAATGAATTAATGTCAATGTAATGAGAATGGGTTTGTTATTGTGGGAGTAGGCTCCTTGTAAAGAGACAATTTTGTCCTGGTTTTCTTGTTCTGTCTCACCCTCTCTTTGTCCTTTTACTCAATGGTGTCTTGTGCCATGTTATGTCACAGCAAAAAGGCCCTTGCAAGATGCTGGCTCCTTATCTTGGACTTCAAAGCCTCCAAAATTGTGAGAAATAAATTTCTGTTCATTATAAATTACCCGCACAAAACAGACTATGACAACAGACAACTATAACAATGAACAATACTGAAATTCCTTTTTAATATAATATCACTGCTGAACTTTATTTTTTTTCTCAATGAGCACAACTAAGTTTTTTAAGCAGAAAAACTTCTGTACTTAACCCTGTTGTTAACAGCCACTATGATTCACTGACACAGTCCAACACTTGCTGAGGCAAATGGTGTTTGAAAAACTCTTTATAATTTTTTTGCTTGATCTTTTTATGCTAAATTTAATGTACCCAATGAAAACAAAATATCAAGTACCATGAATGATGAATCATTTTATTATGCATTCCCTATAGCTGATCCTCTTTTAAAAAGCTATAAATTATTTTTCTTAATCTTAGAGCTTTTAGGAAACAAAACTCAAATTATTTTCTCTGAACATTAATGTTTAAAAACAGTCAACATATACTCATGAAATTATGTATTTTTAAAAAATAAAAATATGCTTCAATTTATTTGTAATTTAACCTAGTTCCCAGAGCTGTATAAGTATTATACAAAGAATATATACCAGGGAGTCTTCAATTTCCTGATAGGAGCGATTACACAAACCATTGTAAGGTTGACTATTTTTGTTGAGTTGATGCCAGCTACACTTATAAATTAACTTTGAAACATTGTGTGCCACAGACAAAAAAACAGAAGTAAGGCTATTTACAATGATTTTATTTTTATTTCAAAAAAGCAAAAAATTATCAATTTTATAAAAATAGTAACATATTTTAATACTTACTTGCAATTTATACTCTTAAAATACTATGCAATTGTACGATCCATAAGGTAATTATGAAATTTCTAAGAAAGGATACTGTGTAATATACAAAAGACCCCAATTTAAACTAATATTTAAACATCTTCTTTCAATGTTCAACAGCATAAACTTCATGAAAATAACATTAAAACTAGCTTGGAGGCCTTAAAACAATATGAAGCACAACATATGTAACACTTTGACCCTACAAGCTTAAACCTAGAATATGCCTTGCATATAAACATAAAAAGTTTTAATTTAGGTAAATCAGAAATCATCAGATGAATTGTCAATTCTAGTAAATGAAGTGGTTGTATGATGGTTTCTATGAGCTGTATGCTATCAATGGTATTATTTTTCACTTTTTCTGGAAGTGTCATGTAATATAATTAAACTTGTCTTCTGTCTTTTGCAAATGTAAAAGAAGTCTTAAAAAAGCCTAAATATGGGCCGGGAATGATGGCTCATGCCTGTAATCCCAGCACTTTGGGAGGCTGAGGTGGGAGGATCATGAGGTCAGGAGTTCGAGGCCAGCCTGACCAATATGGTGAAACCCTGTCTCTACTAAAAATACAAAAATTAGCTGGCTGTAGTGCTGCCTGCCTGTAATCCCAGCTACTCAGGAGGCTGAGGCAGGAAAATCGCTTGAACTTGGGAGGTGGAGGTTGCAGTGAACTGAGATTTTGACACTGCACTACAGCCTGGGCGACAGAATGAGACTGTCTCAAAAGAAAAAAAAAAAAAAGAAAGAAAGAAAAAAGCCTAAATATGTGGATCTTAATTAATACATAGAACTACTTAATGTAAGAGGTAGGAATAAGAGCCATGTGTTTGGATTTAAGCTTATTGCTTTTTCATCTTGCCAACTATCCCTTTCTCAAATGTCTTCCTATTTGAACTGTGGGCATTTAGCTCACTATTTTTAAATGTCTGGCCAGTTTATTATTTAATATATTGTAATATATAAGTGCGTCATATTCTGATCTAGATTTTAAGTTACTTGTACATCTGAGAGATCTTTTTACATTTGTTTTAAGCTCTGTAGGGTCTAATAATATAAAAACAATAACATCTTTTAGAGATTTAGCATATATGTTGACCTTTTCTTCTAACAATATTGAAAATTACGCTAGACAAGTCTTTTCCTACTCCATGGAAATATGGACTTTACTGTATTATTTCTTGCTACATCTTTTGAGGAGATGTTGTTGAAAAAATGTTGGGTGGGCAGACTACATATTTTTCTTTTTCAACTTTTCAACTTTTCTTTTAACAACTTTTAAAGTAGTTAAAAATTCTACAGGACATACTTTTTATATTTAAGGCCTCATTTTAAAAAGAAAACATTTTTAATGTTATTTCTATAAGAACCTTATAGTCTTTAGGATTTTGTTTGTGTGTGTGTGTGTGCGCACAGCGCTTGGTTTTGTCTATGAATTCAGCTATAATGAGAGCAGCACCATTTATTGATATTCTATTCTATTTCAAACATTATGTTTCAGACATTTCAGAAATGCTACTTCATTTAATCTTTAAAAAATCCTGTAATACAGATATGAACATACCCTGAAGTCTCCTCTGATATGTGGCTTTTTCGCTCCTGTAATTTGGCAAGCAGGAGTGTAGTTCCTCGAGCAGGAGAGGTTACAGCTCTTTTACTCCCACCTCCCACAACTAGCTCGGTGGGTAAGCCAGGGACGTCACAACTCTTTCGCTCTCGCAGTTGGGCTAACAGGAGGGAGTAGTGTTCAATGGTTTCTTCTCTTACATTGTTCGGGGAGCAGGAGGGAAGGTTACAACTTTTTTACTCTCGCCATCCGCAGCTCAGCAAATTCCAAGTTCTTGTCCTGCAACAAAGGAATAGGATATGTCGACACCAGAAAGTAAATAAGGCAGAAATGAATTTTGAATGACAGAAGGAAAACTCTCAGCTGCCAGAGGGGACCTGAAAGCGGGTTAGCCATCTGTGAGGCTGAGTCCTGGGTCCTTTATGGGCTTAGAATGGGGAAGTGTATGCTGATTGGTCCATGGGTGGTATTGGAAAAAGCACCATTGGACTGGTTAAAGGACATCATTCAGAAGGAACCAATTGAGAGAGAGTGGGTAGGACAAGGGATAGTTTTCACTGCTGCCGCCTTGGACTCTCTCTGGAAATGGCAGGTTGGATTGCAGGCTTTAAACTGTCCTAGTTTTGAGGATTGGGTTTCCTGACTCTGCTTGCCTACGAGTTTGTCTTCTGTCACTATCACAGGCATTCATGATCTCTTAGGTAATACTTCACTAGCTTTTAACATACCTCTCTCTTTCAGTATCTTCTGAAACTACTATGGCTCATATGTTTACCGGTATTTTTTTAAAATGAAACATAGATCAGATTATGAATAAGAAACGAATGTAATTTATGATAGTCTCCAAGTAAAGTACAAATTTCATCCCATTTTTACGTTATTCTTCTTTTTTTTTTTTTTTTCTGAGACGGAGTCTCACTCTGTCGCCCGTGCTGGAGTGCAGTGGCCGGATCTCAGCTTCCGCTTCCCGGGTTTACGCCATTCTCCTGCCTCAGCCTCCTGAGTAGCTGGGACTACAGGCGCCCGCCACCTCGCCCGGCTAGTTTTTTTGTATTTTTTAGTAGAGACGGTGTTTCACCGTGTTAGCCAGGATGGTCTCCATCTCCTGACCTTGTGATCCGCCCGTCTCGGCCTCCCAAAGTGCTGGGATTACAGGCTTGAGCCACCGTTCCCGGCCTATTTACGTTATTCTCTATTTTACAAACTCCTCTGTTGACATATGCCATGAATGGATCCAACTAAATTTAACTATTTGGGAGGCAGGAAACATAGTGGCTAAAATATGCTTTAATGTTGCATATTAATGTTGCTTAACTCTGTGACCAGGAAATTTACATCTGTAAAATTAAGATTATAATATTTAACTACCACATAGCCATACAATACCCATATACTGAGGGTAAAATATTGAATGTATACACGTTGCTTTGTTACTGCTTAATATGTGCTAGCCCTTATGTTATTTATTTAATGACGTTCCCCCCAAAAAAAGATAGATTAAAGTCCTAACCCTTATTATCTCAGAGTGCAGTCTGGTTTGAAAATAGAGTTGTTACAGATATAATTATTTAAGATAAGTCTTTTATATTAGAGTAGGGCAAGTCTCTAATCCAGTGTGAATGGCGACATTATGAGAAGACATGGAGACATAAAGATAAAGCCATGTGAAAACGGTGGCAGAGATTAGAGTGCTGAATCTACAATCCAAGGAACGCCAAGTGTTACCTGGGCTGTCACTAGAAACCAAGAGCGAGATGTGGGACAGTTTCTCCCTCAGACCCCTAGGAAATAACCAACTATGTTGATACCTTGATTTAAGACTTTTAGACTCAAGAATTGAGAGAATAAATTCCTGTGGTTTTAAACAATGCAGTTTTTAGTACCTGGTTATCACAGCCCTTGGAAACTGATACATCTTATATCAACTTTTCTTACTTACATTCTTTTATCTTTATTCCTCTGCTCCCACTTTGCTAGTTGTGCTTTTCAGTAATTAACTCCTACTTTTGCTTTAAGCTCAATTCTCTAATGCATGTCTGTACCTCTATCATACAATCCACATTCTTAGCTATTAATTAATGTATCTATATCATATCCTTTATCATAATATGATTTTATGATTTACTTCTATATAGGCTGCTTTGCTGGAATATAAACTCCCAATATTCAACAACTAAAATGTATCTGCTTTGGATTCTTTGTTAGTCCAATATCTTTCACGGTACCTTGCACGTGGAAGAATCTCAAAAGATTTCTGAATGAGAATTGTTTTGTTTTTTGTTTGTTTTTAGTAACTGTGACCGTAACAGAGTATTGTTTCTAGAATTTCTTTGTAATGCTAATTCTATAATTTATAGAAACATTGAAGGCTTGTAAAAATCATGTTGGACAAATATGCTAAGTAAATTCATTTCTTTATAATGATTTGCAATTTATTAGACTCCAAATATATCATTAATATTTCAGCATTAAATAATTTTTTGTCAGAATATTTGTTTGCAAATTAGAATAATTCCAAACTTCTGAAGATTCAATTTTTAAATAAATGCATATATTTAAAATTTAGGTTTTATCAAGTTCAACATTATATGCCAAATTTTAAATGGTTAAATTATTAGTAGAAACTTGGAGAAGTATTTTATATCCAAATATCATCAGCATAATTTACATTTATTTTTTCTTACATTAAATCACAAAATAAAAACTCATAATTTTTAAAAATTTCTTCCTGTTTAACTAAAATCAAGATATATAGAATATTCCACATCTGCCATTTATTTTGTTAAAGCTCACTAGATAAATATATCCTCATTCTATAATAATAAATAATGTGTTTGTAATTTAAGCAGTAAGATACCCCCAGCAGGCTGAACCCTGGGTAGCAAGGGGAAAAACATGATTTTTGATGCACTGAATGTTGTAGTGCATACCCAGGAACATGCAGAGTGTAATACTTTTTACTTATACCCGAACAGTAGAGATTACTATTAGTACCTGACAGAATTTGTGAGGACTCAAAGGCCAGGGAGACATAGTTCTAACTAGGAGACTGCTGTGTTTGTGGTTCACAGAGGTAAGATGTACACTTTACCTGTGTCTATGCGTATTCTGTCAATTATATCACCATCAGACTTGCGAAGGTCACATGTTTTGTTTTTGTTTCTGTTTATTTATTATTATTATTATTATTATTATTATTTTTATTTTTTTTTTTTTGAGACGGTGTGTTGCTCAGTAGGCCAGGCTGGAGCGCAGTGGCGGATCTCTGCTCTGTAGACTACAGGTCCCGCTACAGCCGCCCGCCACCATGCTCGACTAACATTTTTGTAATTTTAGTAGAGACAGGGTTTCACCGTGTTAGCCAGAATGGTCTCGATCTTCTGGACAGTCACATGTTTTATACCTTATGGTACTTCGTTAACAAAAGATCAAGCGATCTATGGAGGAAAAATGAAGAGTTTATTTTCTATTAAAAAAAAAAATCTGCAGATTGGAAAGGCACAGCCTTCAATACAATGAAAATGTGCTCTCTGAAGAACAAAGAAAGGGGCTATCTTAAATAGAGAAAATTCTCACCCAGGTTTTCACTCAGGACCATTTATGCAAATGGCAGTTTCAAACTTGTTCAGTTCTGATTGGTCAAAATAGTCAAGTTCTGATTGGGTGGTTTCCAAGCTCAAAACCAGCTATCTCTGTCAGATGGTTCTTTCAAATGACCAGTTTCAGTAGTGGCAGGGGTAGAGGGAGTCCAACCATAGTTTGTCTTGGCACCAACTACAGGGACTGGTTTGATTTGACTGTTGAAAGGGAATTTCTGTAGCACCTTTACAACATCTTCCCAAGAACACAGAGTATATGACCATTCTCTCACCCAGTCATGGCTGCCTGATTCTATTTTAACTGTGAACATCTCCTTTAGCCATGGGAGTCTATTTTGTCTGTCATCTAGGGGTATAATTTAACATTGCCATGTAAACCTGCTTTCTCAATGTATTTTCTCATATAGTAGTTGAAATGAGATTTGATTTTAATTTGAAGGACAAAGTGAAAAAATTATAGGGTCCTTTTTTTCATTATAAAGTCTTAAAACTCAGTATAGGTTATATTTCTCCTGTCAAAATTTAGTACACACTCATCATTGAAAAAATGTTAAGGAAAAATTTGTGGTCTGGTTACAAGTAGAATAGCATTTTTATTTGTCTCTAAAAACCACTTTTTAAGGATTAATGAAGTCTCTTCAATGAACATTTCTTATATTTCTTACATTAACAAAACCTGATCGTATCCTGAAGAGACTTCTTCCTTGACTCCCTTCCAGGTGGAATTTGTTGTCTTACATACTCTGACTACACATCACTGTCTAAAACTATGGTAAATGTTCTCTTCACTTCCTCAGTGTTTCTGTGTTGTTATTCCTTGATCCATTTTTTTTTTAAATGGAAAAAATAGAAAAAGAAAATCCACTTTGCCCATTTAGAGCTCATGCCATTAGGATAAATACCTTTACCCTTACACATCCATAGTACCTACCGTTTTATTAAAAATATTGTCCCATGAGATGCATTATTAATACTAATTGTAGAAACCCCATCCAACAATATTGCTTTTCAGGTCTTTCACATTCTCATCTCCAACAGCTTATCTTCATAACACCTTTTAGTTTCCTCCTCTTTAGACTTTAACACTTGCAACTGCAGGACTAAGGAATATTAAATTCAAACCCTTTAAATCTCACTTCCTAGCAACTTTCTCTCTTCTTTGCCATCCTAACTTATTTTTTCTCTACCGTGTTGGGTCCTCAAGTCTATTTATGCCTTTAATTTTATCTAGATCTCTCTACCCTGCTATGATAGATTTTTCTAACACTGAAGGTGATTAACCATCACGGTTTAGTTGAGACTAGGGGTTTCTGGAAACTGAGGACTTTTGTGCTAAGACTGAGACATGAGACAGTCCTGCAAAAAACCAGAGAGGTTAGTCATGTTACTTCAATCACTGTAGCCCCGGAATACTCTTGCTGTGTTCCACCAGCCTGGTAAAATTACAACCTAATTCCCTGGAAAAAATCACTCAGCTTGTTATACTGGCACCACTGGAAAATATAGTTTATTTTTTTCTTAACATTGTCTCAGAATTACAGTGTCATTTATGTCTACAGCACTTTCATTGGTTTGTGATTCTTCATTACTGTCCTTATACTTTCAGCCTCTTAACTGCCACACTGTCCTCTCTGTGCTTCCCTAAAAAATTAGAAACAACTTAACATAGTAGTAGTTACTGCCAACAGGCCTACATTTTCACCTTTATTACCTCCATCAACATTTAAAATTAACACCCATTTAAATGGAAGAGGAATTACTTCTTATTCAAAGCTAATCTCTTCATTTATAGTCTTGAGTTAGTTTTACCCTACCTTTCTGCACCTTACTTTCATTTGGCGACCAAATCTAATTTATTCTTGCTGTGTATAGTCCTGAAACCATTTCAATTTTATCTACCTCCAGTGCCAACACCCATCTCTTAACTTGACCATTAGCTTCATAACTTGATCTCAACAACTTCATAACTAGTCATTTTTCTCATATATATATAATATATATACTTTGTAACTGATATATTACATTAAACTGAAGTGATCTTTGAAAAATGTGAACTGATCATTTCTCCTCATGAATCAAAATAATTCAAAAACATTTCATTGTGCTTAACATGAAACTCCAACCACTAACATGACATGCAAAGTACTAAAACATTTGGCCTGAGATTTTCTGTTCAGTTTATTTTCTCCTCTTTCAATTTATGCTTCAGATAAACTAAACTTTTCTTGTATTTCCTGGTACAAGCATGCTGATAGTTTGCTTCCAGGTTTTCCATATGTTGTTACCATTTCACCAGTACCTTTTCAGCACCTAACTGCTACTTACTCTTCAGATTACATCTTATATATTACCTTTTAAGAATCATTTCTCAGAGTCTTGAACTGGTTAGGAGCTTCCGTAATTGTTCTCACAGCATGCTATACTTCCCCATCAAAACACCTGTCAAAATCTATTGTCTAACTTCCCTAATTGACTATGATTTCTCCAAGGAAGCTTGTCTTTCCTTTTCACAATCATATGCCTTAATACTTGGGACTTACTGGATAAGTAGTATACATTTATAAATAACGTAAATAAATAATTCAATTTAATTTTAAAAATTCTTTTTTGGTATCTAGTTATATTTATTATCAGATATAAATTAGCCTAGTTGTAGTAACCATTTCAGAATGTATACATATATCAGAATATTATGTGTACACTGTAAATATATACAATTTTTTTTTTTTTTTTGAGACGAAGTCTCGCTCTGTTGCCCAGGCTGCCAGGCTGGGGTGCAGTGGCCAGATCTCAGCTCACTGCAAGCTCCACCTCCCGGGTTCCCGCCATTCTCCTGCCTCAGCCTCCCGAGTAGCTGGGACTACAGGCACCCACCACCTCGCCCGGCTAGTTTTTTGTATTTTTTAGTAGAGACGGGGTTTCACCGTGTTAGTCAGGATGGTCTCAATCTCCTGACCTCGTGATCCACACGTCTCGGCCTCCCAAAGTGCTGGGATTACAGGCTTGAGCCACCGCGCCTGGCCGAATATATACAATTTTTAATGTCAAAAAAAATTACGAGATAAGGAATGTTACTTAACACACATTCAGAATTCCTAAAACTTTGGAGCAATACAAATATTTACTAGAGATATGAAAATATTTTAGTAATTTTTAAATGTATTATCTTAAAATGTAGACCAATTTATGATATTGGATCATTTAAGGGATCAATTATTTCTCATTTCTAGAAAAGAGTTTGTTGAAAGATTCCTTTAACTTTATTTTAAAATTTTTTTGACTTTTATTTTAGGTTCAGGGGTCCATGTGCAGGTTTATTATATAGATCGACTCTGTTATGGAGGTTTTGTGTACAGATTATTTTGTCACACACGTAATAAGCATATTACCCAATAGGTAGCTTTTCAATTCTCACCTTCCTCACAGCCTCCATCTTCAAGTAGGTCCTGGTGTCTGTTGTTCCATTCTTTGTGTCCATATGTGCTCAGTGTTTAGCTCCCACTTATAAGTAAGGACATGCAGCAATTGGTTTTCTGTTTCTGCATTAATTTGCTTGGGATAATGGCCTACAGCTCCATCGAAGTTGCTGCAAAGACATGCCCTCATTCTTTTTCATGGCTGGATAGTATTCTATGGTACATATGTACCACATTTTCTCTATTCAGTCTACCATTGATTGGCATCTAAGTTGCTTCCAGGTCTTTGCTATTGTGAATAGTGCTGTGACGAACATCTGCATGCATGTGTCTTTACGATAGAACAATTCATGTTCCTTTGGGTATATATCCAATAATGAGATTTCTGGGTTGACTGGCAATTCTGTTTTAACTTCTTTGAAAAGTTGCCACACTGCTTTCTACAATGGCTGACCTAATACACTGTTCCCAAGAACAGTGTATAAGCATTCCCTTGTCTCCACAACCTCACCAGTATCTATTTTTGGACTTTTTGTTAATGGCCATTCTAACTAGTTTGAGATGGTATCTCATTGTGGTTTTGATTTGCATATCTCTGATGATTAGAGATGCTGAGCAATTTTTCCTGTGCTTTTTGGCCCCATGTATGTCTTCTATTGAAAAGTGTCTGTTCATGTTCTTTGCCCACATGGAGTGGTTTGTTTTTTGTTCACTAATTTAAGATACTTACAGATTTTGGATATTAGACCTTTGTCAGATGCATAGTCTGACAAAGGGCAATTAAAAGGCACAGAGTGGCAAGTTGGATAATATTTTCTCTCATCCTGTGGGTGTCTGTTTACTTTGCTGATAGTTCCTTTAGCAGTGAAGAAGCTATTCAGCTTAATTAATCTCATTTTTCAATTTTTGTTTTTGTTGCAGCTGCTTTTGACATCTTCATCATGAAACCTTTGCCAGTTCCTGTGTCCGGAATGGTATTTCTTAGATTATCTTTCAGGGTTTTTATAGTTTAGGTTTTACAGTTAAGTCTATAATACACCTTGAGTTGTTTTTTGTATGTGGTATAAAGAAGGGGTCCAATTTTACTCTTCTGCCTAAGGGTAGTCAGTTACTCCAGAACCATTTATTAAATAGAGTTAGGGTTAGAAGTCCTTTCTCCATTGCTTATTTTTGTCAACTTTGTTGAAGAACAGATGGTTGTAGGTGTGCTGGATTATTTCTGGACTCTCTATTCACTTCCATTGGTCTATGTGTCTCTTTTTGTACCAGTACCATGCTGTTTTGGTTACTGCATCCTTGTAGTACAGTTTGAAGTCAATTAATATGATGACTCCAGCTTTGTTCTTTTTGCTTAGGATTGTCTTGTCAATTGAGGCTCTTTTTTTGGCTCCATATGAATTTTAAGATTTTTTTTTCTAATTCTGCGAAGAAGGTCATTGGCAGTTTGATAGAAGTAGCATTGAATATGTAAATTGTTTTGGGCAGTATAGCCATTTTAACAACATCAATTCTTTCTATCCATGAGCATGTAATGATTTTCCATTTGTTTTTTGTGAATCTCTGATTTATTTGAGCAATGTCTAGTAATTCTCACTGTAGAGATTTTTTTTTACCTCCCTGGTTAGCTATACTTTTAAATATTTTATTTTTTATTTTCTGGCTATTGTAAATGGGATTGTGTTCTTGATTTGGCTCTCAGCATGGATGTTGTTGATGTATAGAAATGCTACTGACATATATACATTGCTTTGTATCCTGAAACTTTGCTAAAGTTATTTATCAGATCTAGGAGCATTTGGGCAGAGACTATGGGGTTTTCTAGGTTTAGAATCATCACAACATCTGCAAATATAGAGAGTTTGATCTTCTCTTGCCCCACTTTTATGCCTTTCATTTCTTTCTCTTGCCTGATTGTTCTGCCTAGGACTTCTAGTAATATGTTAAATAGGAGTGGTGAGAGTGGATATTCTTATCTTGCTCCCCTTCTTGAGGGAATGCTTCCAGCTTTTGCTTATTCAGTATGATGTTGGCTGTGGGGTTATCATAGATGGCTCTTAGTATTCTGAGGTATGTTTTTTCAATGTTTTTGTCTAGTTTGTTGAGGACTTTTAACATGAAGGAATGTTGGATTTTATTGAAAGCCTTCTCTACATCTATTTGGATGATCATATGGTTTAGTCTTTAGTTCTATTCACGTGATAAATCATGTTTATTGGTTTGTGTACATTGAACCAACCTTGCATACCAAGGCTAAAGCCTACTTGGTTGTGGTAGATTAGCTTTTCAATGTGCTGCTGGATTTGGTTTGCTGATATTTTGTTTAGGATTTTTGCATCTATATCCATAAAAGATATTGGCCTGAAGTTTTGTTTGTGTGTGTCTCTGCCAGGTTTTTGTTCATGATGATGCTGACCTCATAGAATAAGTTAGAGAGGAGTCCCTCCTCTTCAATTTTTTGAAATACTTTCAGCAGTAATGGTACCAACTCTTCTTTATGCATCTGGTAGGATTCAGCTGTGAATCCATGTGATTCTGGACTTTTTCTAGTTGGTAGGCTTTTCATTATTGATTCAATTTCTGAACTCATTATTGGTCTGTTCAGGGATTCTATTTCTTCCTGGTTCAATCTTTGGAGGTAGTATGTTTCCAGGAATTTATCGAGTTTTTCTAGTTTTCTTCAGTTTGTGTGTGCAGAGTTGTTCATAGTAGTTTATTCTTCATTTTGTCATTGGTAATTGTGTTTATTTGGATGTTCTCTCCTTTTTTTATTAGTCTAGCTAGTAATAGATAATGTAATAGATAAGTAGCTACACTAATAAAAAAAGAGACTTATTTATTCTTTCAAAAAGCCTATTCCTGGGTTTATTTATCTTTTGCCTGTTTTGCATCTCAATTTCACTTAATTAAACTCTGATTTTGGTTGTTTCTTGTCTTCTGTTAGCTTTAGGGTTTGTTGGTGGTTGTTACTCTAGTTTCCCTAGATGTGATGTTAGGTTGTAATTTGAGATCTTCCTAACCTTTTGATATGGGCATTAAACACTATTAACTTTCCTCCCAACATTGCCTTAGCTGAATCTCAGAGACTGTGGCATGTTTGTCTTTGTTCTCCTAGTTTCAAATAATTTCTTGATTTCTGCCTTAATTTCATCACTTACTCCAAAATCATTTGGCAGTTGGTTGTTTAATTTCCATGTAATTCTATGATGTTGAGATATCTTCTTAGTATTACAATTTCTATTTTTATTGAACTATGGTCTGAGTATGTGGTTGGTATGATTTTTTTTTAGTTGTTTTATGGCCAATGTTGTAGATTTTAGATTGTGTGCCATGTGCAGATGAGAAGATTGTATATTCTGTTTTTGAGTAGAGCGTTCTGTAGATATCTGTTAGGGGCATTTGGTCAAATGTCAATTTCAGGTCATGAATATCTTTTTAAATTTTCTGCCTCAATTATTTGTCTAGTAGTATCAGTGGGGGTGCCACAGTCTTGCTATTATTATGTGCTAATCTTGCTTTATGAATCTCAGTGCTGCTATGTTAGGTTCATATATATTTACTATAATTAGGTATTCTTGTTGAATTGAACCCTTCACCATTATGTAATGCCCTTCTTAGTCTTTTTAGATTGTTGTTGGTTTAAAGTCTATCTTGTCTGAAATTAGAATAGCAACCCTTGCTTTTGTCTGTTATTCCTTTGCTTGGTAGATATTTCTCCACACCTTTATTTTGAGCCTACGAGTGTCACTGAATGTGAGATGTGTCTCTTGAAGATAGCATGCAGTTAGGTATTGCTTCATTATCCCGCTTGCCACTCTGTGCTTTTTAATTGCCCATTTACATTCAAGATTAATATTTATATGTGTAGTTTTGATTCTGTCATCATGTTTTTAGCTGGTTATTACACAGACTTGATTGTGTGGTTGCTTTATATTGTGAATAGGCTATGTAATTAAGTGTGCTTTTGTGGTAGCAGGTAACTGTCTTTCATTTCCAAGTTTAGTACTTCCATAAGGACCTCTTGTTAAGCCCGTCTGGTGGTAATGAATTCCCTTAGCATTTGCCGTTCTGAAAAAGATATTATTTATCCTCCACATATGAAGCCTAGTTTGGCTGGATATGAAATTTTGGGTTGGAATTTCCTTTATTTATTTATTTATGTTTTGAGAAGGAGTTTCACTCTTGTTGCCCAGGCTGGAGTGCAATGGCACGATTTTGGCTCACTGCAACCTCTGCCTCTCGGGTTCAAATGATTCTCCTGTCTCAGCCTCCTGAGTAGCTAGGATTTCAGGCATATGGCACCATGCCCTGCTGATTTTGTATTTTTAGTAGAGATGGGTTTCACCGTGTTGGTCAGGCTTGTCTCGAACTCCTGACCTCAGGTGATACGCCTGCCTCGGCCTCCAAAAGTGCTTGGATTACAGTTGTGAGCCACTGCGCCCATCAGGAATTTTCTTTCTTTAAGAATGCTGAATATAGGTCCGCAACCTTTTCTGGCTTATAGGGTTTCTGCTGAAAGGTCCGCTGTTAGACTGATGGTCTGTTAAGGTCAACAAATTTGACTTCACTAGTCTCTCTGCCACATCCCATTGCTTCAGCTTTGTAAATTATGGTCTTCATTTATAGATGACCTGCCCCTTCTCTTGAGCTTCCTTTAACACTTCTTTTATTTCATTTCATCGTGAAGAATCTGACGACTATGTGTCTTGGAGAGTACCAACTTGTACATGATCTCGTTGGAGTTCTCTGCATTTCCTGAATTTGAATGTTGGCCTCTCTAGTGAAGTTTGGGAAATTTTCATGGACAATATCCCCAAATATGTTTTTTATATTGCTTGCTGTCTTCAGTTCTCATTCAGGGATGGCAATGCATCAGTCAGAGATTTGGTCGATTTATATAATCTCATTTTTCTCCAAGGTTTCATTCATTCATTCTTTTTTTTTTTTACAATATTTTTCTGACTGAGTTATTTTGGAGTCTTCCAGTCTTTCGAAGTCTTTCCAGTCTTCGAGCTCTGAGGTCTTTTCCTTGACTTGGTTGATTCTGCTGTTAATATTTGTTATTATATTACAAAATTCTTTTTTTTTTTTTTTTTTTTTGAGACAAGGTCTCACTGTGTTGCCCAGGCTGGAGTTCAGTGATGGAGTGCAGCCTCAACCTCCGGGCTCAGCTACCTACCTCCTAAGTAGCTGGGACTACAGATGTACAGCACCACACGTGGCTACTTTTTATATTTTTTTTTTGTAGAGACAAGGTTTCACCATGTTACCCAGGCTGTTACCAAACTCCTGAGCTAAGGTGATTCACCCACCTTGACCTCCCAAAGCGCTGGAATTATAGGCATGAGCCACTATGCCCAGCTCTTACTATAAAATTTTTGAAGTAAGTTTTTCAGCTCTGTCAGATCTGTTTACTTCTTTCTCAAAATGGCATTTTCGTCTTTCATCTTCTGTATTGTTTTATTGTATTCATTAGATTCCTTGCATTTGGCTTTGAAATTCTCCTGAATTTCAGTGATCTTCATTTCTAGCAGTATTATGAATTCTGGCCGGGCATGGTAGCTCATGCCTCTAATCCCACTTCTTTGGGATGCCAAGACAGGTGGATCACTTGAAGTCAGGAGTTTGAGACCAGCCTAGCCAACATGGTGAAACCTCGTCTTTACTAATAGTACAAAAATTACCCAGGTGTGGTGGCAATCACCTGTAATCCCAGCTACTCGGGAGTCTGAGGCAGGAGAATTGTTTGAACCTGGGAGGTGGAGCTTGCAGTGAACTGAGATCGCGCCATTATATTGCACTCCAGTCTGGGCAACAGAGGGAGACTCTGTCTCAAAAAAAGACCAGAAAACAAAAGTTCTAAATTCTATTTCTGACATTTCAGACTGATTAAGAACCATTGCCAGCGACCTAGTGTGGTCATTTGTAGGTGAGAAGACACTCTGGCTTTTTGATTTGCTAGAGTTCTTCCACAGGTTCTTTCTTATCTGTGTGTGCTGATGTTATTTCAATCATTGACGGACGTTTCTGTCTTTTGAATTTTTGTTTATTTGTTTGTTTTTATTTGATGCCTCTGGGGATTTTATTGTGGTGTAATGTGGGTTCAGTTAGCTCTTAAATGTTGTTTCTAGAAGATTTTAGGGAGCCAAGTTTCAGATTATCACTCCTGGACTGTGTGCTGTAACTCGGGGGATGGGACTAGGCCCCTGGCTTTGTTCTCTGACCTTTCGAGGTTGGGAGCCTGCTGGACTAGAGGGGCTGAGTTGTTCCCAGTTTGCTGGCCACAACACTCCAATGTGTGACGCCAGTCAGAGTACTTCACTGGTACAGCAGCCATGGTAGTCATGCTCATTCATGTGTGCCAGTAGCTTGGCAATGTGATGAGGCGCACACACATTGGCTGGGGCAGGGTACTGGTGGGAATAGGGCTATGGCATTCCTGTGTGTGCTTGCACTGGTAGCAGTGGCAGCATGACAGTAGTGGGGTGCTGGCAGGCTCAGGGCTGTCAGCCTCTGTGCATGCGTTTGCACTGTTCAGCATTGGTGATGCACAGACAGAAGGGCTGCCAGCATCCACAGGCAATGGTGGCTGTAGGCGCAGGGCCACTTGCCTTTAACTTTGACTTTACTATTTTCTCTGCCATTTTCCATTGCTTTAGCTTTGTAAATTATGGTCTTCATTCCAAACAGAGTTAACACATGACCTGGGATAGCAAGTATTATTTGGCTTATAACTTTATCTGACTTAGATATCTCATACTTTAAAAGAGGAGGCCATATATAACTCTCAAAACATATTTGTTATTTAGAACGTAAAATAAAAGTTAAAACATATACAAAGCCTCCAGTTTACAGGAATATGGATGGGAGATTACTTTGTTTATGGGCAATAAAATATCATTGACTAGGTATGCACTGCCTCTTTCATTAAAAACCACTAAAAATACAAGAGTAAAATAAATGAAGTAAAGAGATGATAAAATATAATCTCCTGGCCTAAATGCAAGTAAAAACAAATTCCAAAGAATTAAATTTCTCCAGAAGGTAATTTGACTATGAGTATATTTTCTAAACTGGAGGAAGTTGAAATTTAGGCTTTTCTGCTTTAGAAACGAAACACTAGAAATGAAACCTAGAACAGGTTTGGTATGGCCTATGGAGTGGAGATATATTTGGCATAAATGTGGAATCCCAAAGCTATTCTGTCACTATAACAGCAAACTAAAAGAAACTCTCCTACCACTCATTAGCAGGTACCTGAAAGAAATTGCCTTATCTTCAACAGATCAGTGGACAAAAGGAGGAAGGTCCATGCAGGTTTTAACCAACAAACTCATTCATTATTTTAGCAAATAGCACTTCATATTGATTTTATCTTTGGTTTGTAACAAACTAGTAACTAAGGTTCATAGAGATATGGAAAATAAAGCAAGATAGGACAGAGTACTTTGTTTAATTTCACAAAGATATCAAATGGCAGAGTTAAAACTATCTATGGTAGCAATCTTCCTCAGCTATTAAATTGCCTCCCTATTTCATGATGCTCTCTCAAATATCACTTGAAATATTGATGTTCAGATTAATAAAAACTTATGTGTTTTTACCCTCCATTGAATTTTTGATTTCCAAATTTCTAACTCAAAAAGATATGTTCTTATACTCACTTTAGATTTTATGGAATTAAAATGTCATGGCAAGGATGTATGTATGTGTGTGTTGTGCATAAGCTAAGAGTATTGACTTCTGGATTTCTACAGTGATTTTCTATTGCTAAATCCAAATATTCATATGTTTGATAGACAATATTCACAAAATAAAATACTTAAGATAGAAGAAGAAATTAAATAGTTGAAGATATAAAGCCCATTATATTTCTTATTTAATTTCCTTTCTATAAATATAGATAGTAAAAAATAACATGTAAAATAAAATATACATATAAATACATATGATAGAATTTGCTGAGTTTGTAATATTTTCTAGTATCCCATACCTTCCATTTATTCCATGTTTATTTTAAGGAAAAATAAATTCTATGTATGTTTTTAAAGAATCTAAAATATGAAAATATTCCAATATGCATATGTTCTTATAGTAGGAAAACAAAAACATGTTCTTTCAGACATAAAGGCCCATACTAACATAAATATATTTCCACAATGGAAGTCAAGTGAAAAGAGTTTGAAGTATAATAAAATTAACCACGAGAAAATCAGTCAAGAGAGTTTAATCAAAATGCTAGTCATTAATAAATTCAAGTAATAACAATCCTGGCTTAAAATTATAGACTATTTTAGACCAAATAGAAAGCAAAATATCAGGGGAAAGGAATGAGAAAAAATCCTAACTTCTCTAAATTGGCATCCAATATTCTGAAATATCTTAATCTTTCTGCAACAGACATTCAAGATCAAGGTAGTATAACCAACAGCATCCAAGAGATGTCAAGAAGATTGTTAGATATCACTTTCATTCAGTAACCTCCTTCTACATGGTGGTTATGTTACCTTTCCCCTAACATTTCCTCAAACAACCATGTGGTAGCAAGCCAATGATTATAAGAACCTAAAAATATGTTATTTTTAACTTATCATAAGTATATAAATTTTCTGGTATCATCATGAGTACTTCTTTGTCCATGAACATGGGTGTCTTCCAGTTTTTGTGTGTGTGTCTTTTAGAACTTATTTTATCACTGTTTTATAGGTTTATGTGTAGAGATATTTCACCTCTTTGATTAAATTTACTCCTAAGTATTTTTTGTAGCTATTGTAAATAGGATTGTTCGCTTGATTTTTTTGTTCCAGATAGTTTGCTTTTAGTGTGTAGAAATGCTACTGATTTCTGTATGTTGATTTTCTATCATGTAACTTTAGTAAATTAGTTTAATTACTCTAGCAGTTTTGGTGAAATCATTAAGGTTTTCTCTGTATAAGATTATGTCCTTGCAAATAGGGGCAGTTTAACTTCCCCATTTCCAATCTGGATGTTTGTTATTTCTTTCTCTTGCCTAATTAACATAGTTAGCACTTCCACTTGAGTATAAGTGGCAAGAGTGGGCATCCTTGTCTTGTTCTTGAGTCTAGAGGAAAAGTTTTCAATTTTTCCCTGTTAAGTATGATGTTAGCTGAATATTTGTCATATATGACCTTCTTTGTGTTGACATCCATTTTTTTCTATATCTAATTTGTTGAGAGTTTTTTTATTATTATTATTGTTATGAAGAGATGTTGATTTTTGTCAAATGCTTTTTCCGCATCTATTTAAATAATCATATGGGTTTTCCTCTTCATTTCATTAACGTGGTATATCACATTTACAGATTTACGTATGTTTATTCATCTTTGTAACCCTGGGATGAAGCTCATTTGATTGTGGTGAGTGACTTCTTTTATTTTAATGAAGGATTTGATTTGCTAGTTGTTTTGTTGAAAATTTTTGTATCTATATCCATTAGAAATATTGGCCTGTACTGGTCGTTTTTCTTTTTTTGTGTCCTTTTCTAACTTTGATATCATGGTAATTCCAGCCTTGTAAAAAAGTTTGGAAGCATTCCCTCCTCTTCAATTGTTTGAAAGAGTTTGAGAAAGATTGTTATTTGTTCTTTAAATGCTTGGTAGAATTCAGCTGTGAAGTTTTCAGGTCTTGAGCTTTTCATGGATGGTGGATTTTTATTACTGATTCAGCCTCCTTACTCGTTATTTGTTCAGATTTTCTATTTCTTGATAATTCAATCTTTGTAGATTGTATGTATCTAGGAATTTATCCATGTATTTTAAGTTATGCAATTTGTTGGATCATGATTATTTACCATAATATATTATTATCTTTTGGACTTCTGTTTCAATTGTAATGTGTTCTTTTTTATTTGTGATTTTATTTATTTGTGTTTTCTCTCTTTTTTTTATAGTCTAGCTAAAAGTTTGGCTATTTTGTTTATCTTTATGAAAAACTTCTGGTTTTATTGATCTTTTCTGTTGTTTTCCTAGTCTCCATTTTATTTCTACTCTGATCTTTTGTTCTTGTTTCCCTAGTTCTTTGAGGTACATAAACAGTAGTGTTACAGCTGTTTTTGCCCTATCTCACGAGTTTCAATATGTTGTGTTTCAATTTTTATTTATTTCAAGATCTCTTTTTTTGAGACCGAATCTCGCTCTGCCACCCAGGCTGGGGTGCACTGGCGCGATCTCCACTCACCGCAGCCCCTGCCTCCTGGTTTCAAACGATTCTCCTGCCTCAGAGCCCCGAGTAGCTGGGATTGCAGATGCCCGCCACCACATCCAGCTAATGTTTATAGTTTTAGGAGAGACGGGGTTTCACCATGGTGTCCAGTCTGGTCTCAAACTCCTGACCTCAGGTTATCTGCATGCCTTGGCCTCTCAAAGTGCTGGGATTACAGGCATGAGCCACCGTGCCTGAATTTCAAGCTCTCTTTTTATTCATATATTTATTTCTTCTTTTACTTTTTGGTTTCACAGAATTGTATTGTTCAATTTTCACATATTCATAAATTTTCTAAAATTCCTCCTATTGTTGATTTCTAATTTCCTACCATTATGGTCAGAAAAGATATTTGATATGATTTTAAGTTTCTTAAATTTGTTAAGCTTTTCTTTATGGCCTTACATTGATCTATGGAGAATGTTCCATTTATACTCGAAAAGAATGGATGTTCTGGTGATCTTAGAATGTTCTATACATGTCTGTCAGGTTCATTTGGTCCATAGTGTTGTATTAATACAAGTCCACTGTTTTCTTATTAAATTTCTGTCTGCAAAATCTATCCATTACTGAAAATCATATATTTAAGTGTCCTAATATTATTGTATTAATATGTCTTTTTGTCCTTTAGTTTTGTTAGTGTTTTCTTTATGTATTTATATGCTCTCATGTTGGGTACATACATATTTTCAATTGTTATTTCCTCTTGATTCTTTGACCCCTTTATCACTATACAGTGAAATTCTTTGTCCCTTGTGACAAATTTGAGTTAAACTCTATTTTGTGTTATAGATGGATAGCAACCTCTGCTGTCTTTTGTTTAGCATTTGCGTGGGATATCTTTTTCCATCCCTTCACATTCAGCTTGTGTGTATGCTTAAAGCTTGAGTGAGTTGTTTGTAGACTGGTAGCATATGGATGGAGCTTGTATTATTATTTTTTTTTTTTGAATTCATTTAACCACTCTGTCTTTTGACTGGAGAATTTCTTTCATTACATTTAAGGTAATTATTGATAGGTCAGGGTTTATGCTGCCATTTTGCAACTGATTTTCTGACTGTTTTATAGTTTCTTGCTTTCTCTCTTACTGTCTAGCTTTGTGACATGATTTTTTTTTTAGTGGTATGCTTTAATTCTTTCTTTTTTTTATTTGTGTATCTACTATAACTTTTTTTTCTCTGTGGTTACTGTGAGGCTTACATAAAACATGTTTTAGTTATAAAACCTAATGACAAGTTAAACTGGTAATATCTTTACTTTGACTGCATATAAAAGCTCTACATTTTAACTTCTCTTTCTCCTTTATTTTATGTTATTGATGTCACATTTTGCATTTTTTATATATTGTCTATCCATTATCAAATTATTATAGCTATGGTTATTTTTAATACTTTGGTCTTTTTTATATTAGCATTAAAATTGATTTACTCACCACCATTACAGTATTAGAGTATTTTAAATTGGATTACATTATTACTTTTAGAGCAAGTTTTATAGTTTCATATGCGGGACAGTTCTCTGGATGGCTTTGGACTGACCCAGTTTTCCCTCCTTTCTTTGTTTGTCTATATATCTCAGAAAAACTGTAGAATGTACTGATAATGCAAGATCTTTAGATGAAGAATCACTGCTTGAAACAGACTAAACCTTTTGTTTTTTTTTTGTTTTTTTTTTTTTTCTGTCTCTCCTACAGAGTGTATCATCTTAAGTTAGGGCAGAACTCTCTGAGATAGCCTCGGTTCTGTATCTGTTCACTAGAGGCAGGGTGCTCTTTAAAACTTTTTCCAGGGAGTCACATGGCCCTTGAGGTATATAACCTAGGGTGGGTTGCCTTTTGGGTTCTTCCAGTTGTGGTGCAAGTTGGACACATGCAGTGAATACCGTATCACTCCAGGCAGCTTTCTTAAACACTATTTTTGTACTAGAGGATTAGATAGAGTCAGAAAGCTGGAGTGTAAGGAGCTGGGGAAAAAGGTATTAGTTGAATATGTAAGGATCACTTTATCTAGTCTTTGGTCTAAGCAAAGGTATTACAGTATTACAGTTAAGACCTCAAAAGCACAGGCAACAAAAACCAAAAATAGACAAACCGGACTATATTAAGCTAAAAAACATCAGAACAGAAAGGGAAAGCAATCAATATAGTGAAGACAGAATCAGATGTATGGAAGAAAATATTTGCAAACTATTCATCCAATGAGGAAATAATATTGGGGATATACAAGAAACTGAGCTCAACAGCAAACTAAATAAATAAGTAATAATCATCTCATTAAAAAATTGTCAAAGAATCCAAAAAGACATTTATCAAAGGAAAACCTACAGATGGTCAGCAAGTATATGAATAAATACTCAACATCACTGATCATCAGGGAAATGCAAATCAAAACCATAATGAGATATCATTTTACCCCAGTTAGAATGGCTACTATAAAAAATAAAACCCAAATTAACAAATGCCAGCAGTGATATGGGGAAAAGGGAACTCTTCAAATTACTATATATATTTTTTAAAGTATTCATTTTTACAGCTGTTTACAAAACTTACTTCATCTTATATTCAGAGGATACATGTGCGTGTTTGTTACACGGGTATACTGTGTACTGGTGGGGATTGGGCTTATGGCATATCCATTACCCAAATAGTGAACAGTGTACCCAATAGGTTATTGTTCAACCCTTGTCCCCCTCCCTCTCCTTTGTTGGAGTCTCCATTGTCTATTATTTCCATTTTTATGTCCTTGTGTACTCATTGTTTAGCTCCCATTTTTAAGTTAGAATATGGGGTATTTTGTTTTCTGTATCTTACTTTACTTTGGGTAATAGCCTCCAGCTCCATTCATCTTGTTGCAAATGACATAATTTCATTTTTTTATGACTGTGTAGTATTATCTGGTGTATCTATACCATGTTTTCGATATCCAGTCAACCACTGAGGACACATGTTGGTTCCATCACTTTGCTATTGTGAATAGTGCTGCAATGAACATATGAGTGCAGGTGGGATATTTTTGGTTTTTATCTTTTTAATATAATGATTTCTTTTCCTTTGGGTGGATAGTAGATAGTAGTTAGACTGCTGGATCAAATGTTAGTTCCATTTTTTTTTGAGGAATCTCCATATTGTTTTTCATAAGATTGAACTAGAAAAGATAACTCTTGTACTCTGTTGGTGGAAATGTTAATTAGTACAGCCATTACGAAAATAATATGGAGGTTCTCAAAAAACTAAAAATAGAATTACCATATGATTTAACAATCTCACTATGTGGGATTTCTCCAAAGAATAAAAAATCAGTATATCAAAGGGATACCAGCACCCTTATTTTTAGTTAAGCACTGTTCACAATAGCCAAGATACAGAAGGAACCCATGTCAATCAACTGATAAATGGATAAAGAAAATGTGATTTATATATATATATATATATACACACACACACACACATATATATGTACACACACACACATATATATGTTATATATTTTGTCATATATGTGTATTTAGAAGACAAAATCTGTTGAATGGGAGAAAATATTTGCAAACTATTCATTCAATGAGGACCTAAAATTGGATATATATAAGAAACAAGAAATATGTATTTGGGGATAAATGTATATATACATATTTTTATGTATATATCTCACATTTTCTTTATCCATTCATTAGCTAATGGGCACATATATATATACGTGCGTGTGTGTGTGTGTGTATGCAATGAAATACTATCCAGCCATACAGCAGAATTAAATCCTGTTATTTACAACAACATGGATGGAACTGAAGGTCATTATATTAACTAAAATATGCCAGGCACAGAAAGACAAATATCATTTGTTCTCACTCACATGGGGTAGCTACACAAATTTATCTTATGGAGGCAGAAAGTAGAATGATAGTTACCAGATTCTAGGAAGGGTGTGGAGGGCGTGGACCAAAAGAGGTTAGTTAATCAGTATAAATATTCATTTAGACAGAAGGAATAAATTATATTGTTCAATAGCACAGTGTGGTGACTATAACTAACAGCAATATTCTGTATATTTCAAAAGAGCTAGAAGAGAAAATGTGAAATGTTTCTAGCACAAAGAAATAATAAATGTTTAAGATGATGGATATCCTAAGTAACTCAATTTGATCATTACACATTGTATGCATGTATCAAAATATTACATGAACCCCGTAAATATGTACACATATTATGCATTAGTAAAAAATGACTAAAATTTTTAAAAAACAATAAAGACAAAAAAGAAAACAATAATTTAGTTTTTATTTTAATTGTACTAAAATGTTTCCAGCAGGCAAGTATTGATATCTGATTTATGACACATATATACTTTATATAAATTGCTCTTGCTTTTTTGTGGAAAAGGAATTGTGGAAAATTTGAAAGCAGAAAGAGTATTTTTCAGGCTACTTCCAGCCAGGAGGAAGGGATTAAAATGAAGCTATGTCAGTAAATTTTTTTAAAAACATATTGAACAAGTGGAATGTATAGGAATTGTGTACAGCTTATGTATGAAGAAGTCTATATGTCTCACTGATTTTTGCCTTGAATGATGGGATGAAATTCAGCATCATGTACTGTGTTAGGGAAGGCATGAAGAGGAGAAGATTTGGGTTAGTTATAGAGAGTAGAGGCTAACAGATTATTAAATTATTTTTGGAATTGGTTTTGAGTTACCTGTTGGACATCTAACTAAAATGTATATGATAGAAATGTACATAAAGGAAAGACAGATATCCAAGGAGGCAAGTGAATATGGTAGTGAAATTGTCACTGAATAGGAAAGAAATCTCACGAAGAGGTTGAGAAAGAAACCAGGAGGTAGGCATGCCCTTTGAAACAAGGGAGGAGACAGTTTAGGAAGGAAATTTCAGTTAACTGTTCCAGAGAAGAGCAGAAAGGAATAAAAAAGTATCAGTGTAATGTAGCAATAATTATTGACTTTTTTATAAATAGTTTCACTGGGATCAGAAACTTTGGATGGCAAGAATACCTCTTTCACTCAGAGAAGTGTAAAAACAGAATAATATTTAGTTTACGTCATTATTTGGAGAGGCAAAGTTGCAATAAATATTATATTAGGTAGAACACAAAGTCATGTACTTGGAGTGAGGGTAAATGGATTGGTTAAGCATTTGATGGGCGAAATGAAAATTTGAATAACTACTGAGAGTAGCAAACTCGGCTAAATCACATGCTAATAAGAACAGTAAATATTTTCAGGGACTATTGAAAAACATTTGCTTACATTAAAAAATCCATCATGATATTCTTAAGTCATTATCAGTGTGAATATTACACTAAACACATTAAAATTACTAAAATAAATGTATTTCAACATCTTTTATATATACTAAATTGTGGTTCACACATTTTTAACAAAATTATCTCATAAAGAACAACTATTTTTGTATATTTCTGATCCAGAAAACATGCTGTTTTATTAATTAGTGTGCAAGGAATTGTTAAGTTAGATGATTATGTTCAATTAAGTATAATGAGTATAATTAATGTAGTTGGTGTTTTAGGTTCTTGAGTTAATAGTGCCATTAAATGCTGCTGTTTTTGTTGTGGTAGTGATTATTGTTATAATAGAACACAAAACTTTGAGATGATAGGAAAGTTGAACATTTTACTACTCTTTTATAGCAAGTTGTACATATACATTCAATATATATGTGTGTGTATATGTGTGTATATACATACATATGTTTGTCATTTAAATAGCAGATCATAACTTAAACACATTATACAATGATAGACTTCTAAGTCATTACATTACTACTTCAGAACATTTATTTCTTGTTTATTTAGAAAGAGTGGGTTGGAAATTGAAATATGGATTTAAAATTATACTTAGAAGATGAGTATATAGTCTTTTAATTATCTGAAATGAGAAAACATTCATTTTGTTACTATAAAGACTCGTTAAGCATTATAAACATGTCAAATATTTTAGATAAGGTAATTTTTCTTATTAAATGCTTTAATATTTTACTTTTATGTAAAAATAATTTCGATATTAGCCATCAGTAACAACACACAATAAAATTTGAATAGTAATTATAATTTGTTTCCCTATCTACTTCTACAGGCAATATTAATGAATATTTAAGTACTGATAAATGAAAATTCTTCTTATAGCTTTAAGCAATGCTGTAAAAAGCATATGAGCTATGTTTCTTGAATTATTTATGGTATAAAGAGCATAAAGAAAACATTTTAAAAATAATTTAGAATTACATTGATTCTAAGCAAAAGTTGTATTATATTACATTGGTAAATGGGAAGAAATTATTATTTTGTATGTATTTTCTCATTTTATATATGACCATGCATAATTCCATGTGTTTTATTTTCTCTTATCTTAGTCATGTATGCCTGCAGCTCATTTGGCTTCTATTGTGTGAGCTAACTAAAAGTTCCTACTTATAAATGTTTTGAAAAGATAAGATACCCCATAAATATTTATCTCCTTACTTTAGAAACTCATGTTATGCATTTTTTTGTATGTGTGGTAAAGATTTGTGTTTCCCTCCTCAAAAATGCATGTTCTTAATGTTTGAAGTTTCCAAGTGGTTCTTAACATGCAATTTCACAATTTATTTTCTGAAAATGGGAGATGATTTTTCTTTGTGTTGGGTGTTGAAAATGTGTCCGGAGTTCTAGTTTGTCAACCACATAAACCTTTCAATATAGGGAAGAAGATGTTGTTTCTGATGGTTTTCTTTCAGCGCAAATAAACTCATCATAAAATAAGGGTGAGATATTTTAATTCAAAAGATTTTTCATGTAGTCAATAGTACTGAAAACATTTAGAAACACTGAAAACCACAAATTCTTTTGTCTTCAATATCCTTTCAAGTAAGTAAAAAAGTTGGAATAAATTTGTGTTTTTCAAGCTGTGCTCCTTTATTCCTTTCAGTTAGGACTACTGCATGTGGCTGTGTACGGTGCAAAAACAGAGGTTCCGACTGGCAACCTATAGGCTGACAGGACCATGGTTCTAAGAGTAACCCAGAAAGGAGAGGGCAATAAGTCTAAGTAGTAAGATTCTGAATCTCCAATTCATAGATTCAGTCAGACAGTAGCTATACTTTTGAATGTTATATTAGATGGAAATGACTGATTCTTTGAATTTGTTTTTTTATAAAATCCATCTAGGGGTGTGTGTGTGTGTGTGTGTGAGAAGAATTAAAATGATTGATTTAGTTTTTATTGTTTAGTACTATTTAGTTTTTATTTTTTTCTTGAATCAGTTTTGGAAAATTGTATTTTATCAGAAACATTTCCATTTTCTTTTGCTTAAAATCTCTTCAACAAATTTTTTTTGTAGTTTTTTCCATCTTTTTATATCTGCAGCATTTGTAGCTACATTTGTATTTTAATGTATAATATTGTGTATTTGTGTTCTCCCTTAGGTTCTTGACTGGTGTTAGAGATTTACCAAATTTATTAATTTTTTAAAAGATTCAACTTTCGTCTTGTTAAAAAGTTGTAAAAACTTTTTACAAGTTGAAATTTTAACTGTGTTTATTTGAGCAAAAAAACCAAAGCAAAGCAAAACAAAACGAACAAAAATAAAACAGAAATGATTCACAAATGGGCAGCTCTCCAAACCAGATCAGGTTTGGAGAATTCCAACCAATAACATGATCTGACAGCATTTATAGAAAATAGATGTGTCATTTAAGAAACACTTAATTGGTTACGGCTTAATTGGGTAATTGGTTACAAAGCCTCCTTCAATTAACTAAAGCTCAGCTACTACAGTTAGACTTGACATTGGTTTCGTCTTTTTAGTGAAGGAGCTTAGTGCAAATCAATGGCCTCACATAAATTTTATTTAACAGTCTCTTTAAACCACTTTATGGGGCATATGTGATGTTTGAATACAGGCATACAATGTGTAATAATCCAATCAGGGTAATTGACGTATCTATCACCTCAAGCATTTATCATTTCTCTGTGTTAGGAACATTCCAGTTTCACTCTTTTCAGTCATTTAACAATATATGATAAATTATTGTTGACTATACTCACTCTGTTTTGCTAATAAATTCTAGATCTCATTCATTCTATCTAACTGTATTTTTGCACCCTTTGACCATCCCACTTTATCCACTCCTCCGTGCTGCCCTTTCCAGCATCTAGTAACTACACTCTCTATCTCCATTAGTTCAATTGTCTTAAGTTTTAGCTCCTACATATGACTAAAAACATGTGAAATTTGTTTTTCTCTGCCTGGCTTGTTTCACTTAATGTAATGTCCTCCAGTTCCATCTATGTTGCTACAAATAACAGGATTTCATTATTTTTTATGGCTAACTAATACTCCATCCTATATATGTACCATGTTTTCTTTATTGATTCGTTGATTCAAAATCTTGGCTCTTGTGAATACCGCCACAGTAAACATGGGAGTGCAGATATCTCTTCCATGTGCTGATTTTCTTTCTTTTGGATATATACCTAGCAGTGGAATTGCTGGGTCATATGTACTTCTATTTTTAGATTTTTGAGGAACCTTTATAGTGTTTTCCATAAAGACTATGCTATTTACATTCATGCCAACTATGGGATGTGTTTACCCCACAATGTGTCAGGGTTCTCCTTTCACCACATCCTCACCAGCATTCATTATTGTGTTTTGTAATTTTTGATTGTGGGTTGTCATTGTTATAAGTCTTATCTCAGGTGATCCTTGTGGCTGGATTATATGGATATTCTTCCAGGAGGAATCGTTCTTGATCTTGTCAGGTTCCTGAGAACACCACAAACTCATTTCCTCTTAACTAAATTAATAGTCTTGAGATAGCACTGTAAATTCAGACATCAATCTGTGACTAAATTTTTTTCTTTCAACTTCATCAAGTAATAAAGCAGGTTTAGAATTTTCCTTGTGGTGGGCTTTACTTTGAATCAAGTTTATTTCCATTTTAAAACCTCTTCCCAGGTATTTATCTTATCCTAAAATTAGCTTTGTGTATAGTATTCCCCAATCCATGTCTACCTTTCACAAACCCCTGATCTTTATATAAAAAGTGATTTAATACCTGGGTTCCGACTATTCCCTAATGGCATCTGGCAACTTAATTGCTTAATAACATTTCTAAACAGCATCCCATTATCTTCCTTGGTCTCCATTTTCTTCAGACTTTATATATATGAGAAAGGATATAAAATTAATTTTACCCAGCATTTTATGTATTTTATAATCAGATTTTCAAATCAGATATCATCTTAAGAGTTCTGATGTTATAAAAATTTTAATATCACTGTAATATATAATTTTAAAGTCCTCTCTAATTCACTATAATTTATGATCCTTTCATTATTTTATAACTAGCAATTAATATATAATTAATTGCTTATGGGATAAAATAAATACTTTAAGAATTTAAGTCTACATAAATAGCAAAACAAAGACCAACTTCCTACAGTCAACCTAAATTATTAATGTGTGGATTCATTCACTATGAATGTGTGCTTCCCTCATCTTTACCTACTCCAGTCATAAAAGCAATTTTTTTTATTTTGCCCTGGAAGAATGCTTTACAATTTTGACTTTATGATAAAAATTATATCTGAAACAAAGCAATAACTCCTTAATTTGATATCTTAACTCTAAGCATTACACTGGTGCTATTTAGTATATTGAGTCTTGGTATGAGCATACATTGTTTATTTTGATAATGTGCCAATGTAGATATATTTGGAAAAAAATCATGACATGATACATACAAAATTTTAAGACATTATGTGAACTTTAATGAAAAGGCCAGCAAAAACATATTCATTTAGGAGATATTAATGATTGATCCTTGTATGAAGTTCAATTAAATTGTGTATAATAATAATATCTTATAATGACTTTGTAATATTTCACTTTATATATTAGCCAAACAATATCACTGTTTATATATAAAGAAATTGACTTAACAATAAATAGGAATAGTGTATATCATGCTAGAATCGCCACCAGTTGCTTTTTCTACATTTCATCTTCTCTTTTTGTTTTTCACTTTAAGCCTACTTCTTTTTTTCTGCTTTCATGTCTCTCTCTCTGTATTTATTTATTTATGTTTGTTGCTTCAATGCTAATATCCTACTTGTTACCAATAATGTGCCTACTTTACATTCTTTTTTTTTTTAAAAAAGATTCAATTTCTACCCCCCTCCCCCAACAACAACAACAACAACAATGTAACACATAGACCAGCAACACTTCAGGGTAGCACCAATTTTTTTTTTTTATTCAGTGTTTAAGTCTACCAAAACTTATATCCATAGAAATTACATACTTTTGACTCTAACTTGAAGCCCACTCATGTTTTCGATTCAAAGCCTATCTTCTAAACAATTTTAGTCTTTGTTTCCTCTATCCCAGCCCTATACCTGGGAACGCACTTTACAAATTATTCCTGGATATGGCTTACAACCATTGAGTGCTTACCCTAAGTTCTATGCTTATTTCTCCATTGCAGGTACAAATATTTTTCTAACTGAATACAAATACGTAGTACTAATTAAGTACTTTAAACTAATATTTGAATAGTGCTTTATAATTTATAAAACGATTTCATGTATATTATTTCAACTTTGTGTGGAAAGTAGTAGAATTATCTGCATGTTATGAATGGAGAAACTGACACTAAAAAAAGATAAAATGATTTACCTAATATGATAGCATGAAATTCCAAAGTTTATTGGAGATGTATGTATTTAGAACATTTCCTGGCCTATTTTAGATGATGAATAAATGTTTACTGCATGAATAAAATAATGACAGAGTAGTTTGATATCAAATCTCTTTTGCTTGATACCTCTGTGATCTTGCACAATTTTCTTGAGCATTCTAAGCCTCCATTATATTTTCTGAAAGTTGAAAATATCAGTGTTCTTTTAAAAGAACTGCTGTGTAAAATGTTAACTATGGGGCTTTAAAAAATGAAAGAACTACTAAGAATATTAAATGGAATAACATATTACGACTTAATGAACAGTAAATACTAAATGAATTTAGCTTTCTTCTTTTATCTAAAGAGTCATGGTTAGTTTTTTGTGTTTCAGCACATACAGCAATATCCTTCATTTAAACCAGGCATTTTACTTCTCTGCTATGTTATTATTTTTCCAAAAATGTGCTACATATCACCATCAAAGTGAAGAAATACAAAGTTTGGAGTCTTTATTGATAAAATAGGGCTACATTTACATTTATGAAGGCTATGCATATTTAGTTGTTGTAATTTACATTTCCATACTGTGGCTGTGACAAACTAAGCCTAAAACTCATTTATAAATTCAATTAAAGATTAAAATTTATTTTTAAAAATCGGCCTATTTTATAAACCCATAAAACAAAACATCTGTCCTACATATTTATATTTTTAAACAAAATTAGAATTGTAAGAGAAAATATATTACAGAGGTGATTCCTCTTTAAGATGCAGCTGAGATGTGAGATGTAGACTTGAGATTTCTCTAAAGAATTTATTCCTTTGACATTACCACTGGCATCTACTGAAACATTCCTTGTACTGAGAAGATAAAATATTTGACATTTTATATACAAAGACCACTGCAGTACAAAATAAATATTATTCTCTTGTTTGATCCTGCCCCCTCATTCTGAAATTTGAGAAATTCTTTTTGCCTCTCTTCAAAAATACAGATGAAATGTCAAAATCAGAGGCATGTTGAACAGTTGAAATCTTGTCTCCATGATTTTCTTTTTAGTTTGGATTTCTGAAAGCTGACTCAAACTCACGTTGCATAAAAAGTTTCTTTCCTCATCTCTTGAGGATAACCTGATTTTCTGCACATAAATGCAGCTTAAATGCAGGCTTGCGCATGTTGCTTGTGGGTGTCTTGTGGCATACCCAATAGTTGTCTGCATGTTGCAATTGTGCACTAATTAACTTGTTCTTAACAATAAACTCCTGAATAGCACTGGCTAAATCTGACTTTGCCCATGTATTCTCAAACACTTCTTATGTACTGTATATACATCTTTGTACATATTATTAAACTGCCTTGGACATTCTTCCATCTTTTATTTAGTGCTTATTATGTGCTATGTACTGTTTAGATGCTAGAGATACAGAAATCAATACATTGTTCTTTCTTCTAAGTGTTAATGAAAAACAAACCCTGGAGTTCTTTTTAGTTTTGATTTCTTGGCTATAGATACCACATGTTCAGACATACTTGTGACTTTATAACAAAGATGGGACATGTAAAATCTAGAAATTTCCTATTAATAAGAATATTTACAATAGGAAGAAATAATTTTTACAAATAACCTAGGAACACAGATGAATTATAACTTGGCAAGACTATCGTTTTATAAATGGTTCATTTTCTTATAGCTGCATCAATACTAGCGGGTCAAAGAGTTGGGAAAATAAAAACCTAATCCACATTGCTGATAAAATAAGAGCTTAACTTGCTTAATAATGAGACACTATAACAGTTTAATTGTGTGAACTAACACAAGAAAATATCCACCTAATGCTTAAGACTGCAATAAATTGAAATAAAAGCAAAGTCAAAATATCTTAGAAATTAAACATTATGCCCAGGCATGGTAGCTCATGCCTGTAATCTCAACACTTTGGGAGGCCAAGGTAAAAGGATTGCTTGAGGCCAGGAGTTTAGACCAGCCTGGGCAACATAGTGAGACTGTTTCTACAAAATTTTAAAAATTGCTGGACATGGTGTTGCGTGTCCGTAGTTCAAGCTTACTCAGGAGGGTAAGGCTGGATTGCTTGAGCCCAGGAGGTTGAGGCTGCAGTGAGCCATGGTGATCACACCAATGCATACTAGCCTGGATGACAGAGCAAGACCCAGTCTCAGAAAAAAAAAAAAAAAAAAAAAAGGAAATTGAACATCTTAATACTTAATGTCATTAACAAAACCAATTCAACTATTTTTCTGATGGCACTATTAGATAACTCTGCAAAGTTAAAAAAATAGTCCCAAGATGCTAATAATACTAGACACAGATATAGTAATATAAAATGAGATTTCCAGAAATCATCATTGTACAATGCTAATTCACTGAACACAGGCTTACATACATCTTTGCTCTTGCTTTTTTTGAGCCATAAGAGTTTCTTATTTTGGGAACCTAAACTATGAGTTGTGCTATGCAACTCTCATCTTTGGATATAAGGGCTAGAGATGATTTCTTAGTGCCAAGGAAAAGGAGCTAATTTAATAATTTTTACTAATGCCAAGAGAGTTTGGAAAGTATATTTTTCTCTTTTTATCTATCTTCATCTTCTGCTTCTTACTTTATTGTTTCTGTACCTCTGTACCTTCACAATTTACTATCAGACATGTCTTCATAGATTTCACGGTAAATAACTCAAACTGTGAAATTGAACCAAATATTATTTTCTTACCTTAAGTTGTGTTGTGATAACAAATTATTTCATTTTAAAATTTGATTGAAACTACAAATATTTCTTGTTTACACTGCTTGAGTGCTGTACATCGTTGTATCTCTGCTAAGCTTGTCTGGTCTCCACGTGTCTTATAATTCTGGGATACAGACTGAAAAACAAATTATATCTTGGACATGGTATTCTCATGGAAAAGTGTAGAAATGCAACAACCCAAGCCATATTGTAGAGTCACATTTAAAACTTTCTCCTGGATGAAGTTATACTAAACATGATGTCTTCTCACATTTCCTGGGTCAAAACTTGTCATTTTGCTATGCCCAAAGTAAATAAAATTGGTCTTACGTTACTCCTCTAGGATAATGACATAACAATGCGTAAGACTGCAAATTCCATTACAGAGATAAAGAGTGAACAGCTGGGAGTATTAATTCAATCTACCACAATGTCTTCAAGTAGATCATTTTTTCTAAATTGCCCATCTTGTTGATAATACCTTTGATCACCATGTATTGAAGATGGCAATCATTTGTAACTTCTGTTTATTCCTCACTAAGCACAATTAATTGACCACCAAAAATGTTATGATGCTACCTCTTCAATATCTTTTAAATATGTTTCACTATATCTTCATCTATTGCTACACTCTAAGTTCTAGCCATCATATAATTTATCATATGAGTAATTACCTCTATTGCCTTCCTAAACTGACTGATTTAAGATGTCCCTTGAGTTTATTTTCACACCAAATAAAAAAGGGTTGTTTCAAAATAATGCGTTATGAGATGTTGCTCCTCTGCATATTTTGTGTGTTTTTTTAAAAATTCCAACTTTGATTTTAGTTACACAGGGTACAAGTGCAGGTTTATTACATGGGAATATTACGTGATGCCGAGGTTTGGGGTACAGATCCTGTAATCCAAGTAGTGAGTGTAGTACCTGATAGGTAGTTTTCAACATATCCTCTCCTCCCACCGTCCTCTCTACAATAGTCTGCAGTGTCTATTGTTCCCATATTTATGTCCATATGTGTTCAGTGTTGAGCTCCCAGTTACAAGTGAGAATATGCAGTATTTGGTTTTCTGTTCCTGTTCTGTTAATTCACTCAGGATGATGACCTCCAATTGCATTCATGTTGCTGCAAAATGGCATGATTTTGTTCTTTGTTGTGGTTGTGTAGTATTCCATGGTATACATGTATCACCCTTTCTTTATCCAATCTACTGTCACTGGGCACTTGTGTTGATTTCATGTCTTTGCTATTGTGAATAGCACAGTGATGCAGTGATAAACATAAGAGTACATGCATCTTTTTGGTAGAATGGTTTATTTTCGGTTAGGTATATATGCAAAAATGGGATTGCGAGATTGAATGGTAGTTCTATTTTAAGTTCTTTGAGAAATCTCCAGACCGCTTTTCACAGTGGCAGGACTATTTATATTCCAACAAACAGTGTATGTGCATTCCCTTTTATCTGAAGCCTGTCCAACATCTGTTTTTTTTTTTTGTTTTTTGTTTTTTTACTTTTTAATAATAGTCATACTGACTAGTATGAGATAGTATTTCATTGTGATTTTCATTTCTCTGATGGTTAGGGATGATAAGCATTTTTAAATGTTTATTGGCTGTGTGTCTGCTGAGAAGTGCCTGTTAATGATTTTTGCCTACTTTTTATTGTTTTTTATTATTATTTTGCTTGTTAATTTAAGTTGCCTATAGATTCTGGTTATTAAGCGTTTGTCAGATGCTTCTTTTGTGAATATCTTCTCCCATTCTGTAGGTCGGCTGTTTACTTTGCTGATAATTTATTTTGTTATATATAAGTACTTTAGTTTAATTAGGTCTCACTTATCTATTTTTGTTTATCTTTCAATTGCTTTTGGGGACTTAGCCAAAAATTATTTGCCAAGGCTGATGCCAAGAAGAGTATTTCCTAGGTTATCTTCTAGGATTTTTATAGTTTGAACTCTTCATTTGAATGTCTAATCCATTTGAGTTATTTTTTTTGTACATGGTGAAAGGTCCAACTTCAATCTTCTACATATATCTAGTCAGCTTCACTAGCACCATTTATTCAACAGGGAGTCTTTTGCTCTTTTCTTGGTTTTGTCAGCCTTGTCAGAGATCAGATAGTTGTAGATGTGTGACCCTATTTCTGAGGTTTATATTCTGTTCCATTGGTCTACGTGTGTGTTTTGTAACATATCATGCTGTTTTGTTTGCTGTAGCTTTATAGCATAGTTTGAAGCTGCGTAATGTGATATCACTGGCTTTGTTCTTTTTGCTTAGGATTGCTTTGGCTGGTCAGGATTTTTTTGGTTCCAAATAAATTTTAGAATAGTTTTTTTTTTTTTTTTTTTTTTTTTTTTGTAATACTGTGAAGAATAAAGTTCATAGTTTGATAGTAATAGTATTGAATCTGTAAATTGCTTTGGGTGGTGTGTGGCCGGTTTTACAATATTGATTCTTCTAGTCCATCACCATGGAATTTTTTTTTCTATTTATTTGCATTGTCTTTGATTTATTTCAGCAGTGTTTGATAGTTTTGCTTTTAGAGATATTTTACCTCCTTGATTATACTCTCAGCCTGGACCCATATTAGTGCATAGAAATGCTACTGATTTTCATACATTGATTTTGTATCTTGAACCTTTAGCAAAGTTGTTTATCAGATCTAAGAGACTTTGGGCAGATTAGTTAGCATTTTCTAGGTATGGAATCATATCAATGAAGAGAAATAGGTTGAGTTTTTCTTTTCTTGCTTAGATGCTTTTCATTTCTTTCTCTTGTCTGACTGCTTTGTCTAGGACTTCTAATATTGTGCTGAATACCAGTGGTGAGAATGGGCATTCTTGTCTTGTTCCAGTTCTCAAGGGGAATAGTTCATGCTTTACCGATTGAATTTGATGTTGGCTGTGGGTTTGTTATAGATGGCTCTTATTATTTTGGGGTTATGTTCCTTTCATGCCTAGTCCATTGAGGGTTTTTGTCATCAAGGGATGTTGGATATTATTGAAAGCTTTTTCTGTGTCCATTGAGATGATTATATGGTTTTTGCTTTTAATTCTGTTTATGTGGTGAATCAAATTTATTGATTTGTATATGTTGAACAAGCTGTGCATCCCAGGAATAAATCCTACTTGATTGTGGCATATTAACTTTCTGATATGCTGCTGGATTCAGTTTGCTAATATTTTGTTGAGAATATTTGTGTCTATGTTCATTAGGGAAATTGGCCTGATGATTTTTTTTTTTTTTTATTGTGTCTCTGCCAGATTTTGGTATCAGACTGATTTTGGCTTCTTAGAATGAGTTAGGGAGGAGCTCTTTTCCTCATTTTTTTTGGAATAGTTTCAGTAGGATTGGCATCAGTTCTTACTTTTATACCTTGTAGAATTAGGCTGTGAATACATTTGATCCAGGGCTTTTTTGGTTGGTTGGTTCTTTATTACTGATTCAATTTCAGAAGTTCATATTGGTCTATTCAGAGTTTCAATCTCTTTCTGAATCAATCTTGGGGGATTGTGTACTTCAAAGAATGTTTTCATATTCCCTAGATTTTCTAATTTGTATGCATAGAGTTGTTCATAGTAGTCTCTAAGGATCTTTTGTATTTCTGTGGGATCAGTTGTGATATCACCTTTGTCATTTCTGACTGTGCTTATTTGGATCTTCTTTTTGTTTGTTAATCTAGCTAGTGGCTTATTAATCTTATTTTTCTGAAAAACAAACTATTAGTTTCATTGATATTTTATATGGATTTTAGCATCTCAATTGCATTATTTAATTTTAGTTATTTCTTTTCTTTTGTTAGTTTTGAAATCAATTCATTTTCTTTTTTTTTTTTATAGGTTCTGTAGGTGCTAAGGTAGATTGTTAACTTGAGATCTTTCTAACTTCTTGATGAAGGCATTTAAGGCTATAAACATTACTCTTAACACCACTGTGGATGCATCCCAGACATTTTGGTAAATTATATGCCCATTTTCATTAATTACAAATAATTTTTAAATTTCTGCCTTAATTTAGATGTTCACTTAGGAGCTATTTAGGAGCAAGTTGTTAATTTCCATGCATTTGTATAGTTTTGAGAGATCGTATTGATATTTATTACTGTTTTTATTGCACTGTTGGTCAAGAGTATGTTTGGTATGATTTCAATTGGTTGAACTTACTGAGATTTCCTTTATGACTGTGTGGTTGATTTTAGCATATGTTTCATGTCCAGAAAAATATATATCTGGTAGTTGCTGAGTGGAGTGTTCTGTAGATATCTATCAGGTCCAGTTGGTCAAGTGTCGAGTTTAAGTCCATAATTTCTTTGTGAGTGTTTTGCCTTGATGATCTATCTGACTCTATCAATGGAGTGTTGAAGTATACCACCATTATTGTGTGGTCGTCTAAGTCATTTTGTATGCCAAGAAGAATTTGTTTTATAGGTCTGAGTGTTCTAATGTTGGGTGCATATGTAATTAGTGTATTAAAAGCTTCTTGTTGGATTGCCCCTGTTATTTTATAATATCCTTCAATTTTCCATCTTTATTTTTATTGGCTTTAAGTTTGTTTTATCTGATATAAGAATAGTAACTCCTGCCTTTTTTGTTTTCCATTTACATGGAAAATCTTTCTCCATCCTTTTACTTTGAGCCTGTGAGTATCATTCTATTTGAGATGATTGCCTTGAAGACAATAGATGGTTGGGCCTTGTCTTTTGTCCAGCCTGACATTCTATGTCTTTTAATTGGGGTGTTTATCCCATTTCCATTCAAGATTAGTTTTGATCTGTGTGATTTTGATCCTGTCATTGTGTTGTTAGCTGGTTGTTATGTAAATTTGACTGTGAGGATTGCATGGTCTGTGGGCTATGTGCTTAAATGTGTTTTTGTGGTAGCAGGTGTCTTTTTTTGTTTGTTTGTTTTTTTGTATCTGTGTTTGTTACTCCTTTAAGGATTTATTATAAAACTAGCATAATTGAAACATATTCCCTCAGCATTTGCTTGTCTGATAATGATTTTATCTCCTCTTTCTTATCTCCTCTTCACTTATGAAGCTTAGTTTGGGAGGATATGAAATTCTTGGTTGGAATTTCTTTCCTTTAAGGACATTGAAAGTAGGTCCCCAATCTTTTCTGGCTTGTAAGGTTTCTGTCTCTAGTGAGACTAGGTAAATTTGTAAGGACTTTATCCTCAAGTATATTTTCTGAGTTGCTTATTCTCTCTCCTTCTCTCTTTGGGATGCCAATGATTTGTAGATTTTTGTCTCTTTACACAATTCCATATTTTTCAGAGGTTTGGTCATTCTACTTAATTCATTTTAAATTATTGTTAGTTTTGTTGGACTGAGTTGATTTGTAGTACTGGTCTTCAAGTTCTGAGATTCTTTCCTCAGCTTGGTCTATACTGCCGTAAATAATTGTGATTGTAATATGAAATCCTTGCAGTGAATTTTTCACTCAATAAGTTCAGTTTGGGTTTTTCTTAAAAGAATTATTTTATCTTTCAGCTCTTGAATTATTTTATTGAATTGCTTGGCTTCCTTGGATTGAATTTTAACTTGCTCCTCGCTCTCAATGAGATTCCTTGATATCCAGAATATGAATTCCATGCCTATCATATTGGTAGGCAATATCAGATTGGTTAATAACAATTGCTGGGGAGCTGGGGAGCTCATGTGGAGATAAGGAGACCCTCTGGCTTTTTAAATTTTCTAGATTCCTGTTTTGATTCTGTTTTACCTGGTAGGGTTGGTGTTCCTTTAAATCTGGTAAAAATTGAGTATGCTCAATTGGCTTCATTTCTGGAAGTTTTAAGAGGACAGACTCTGTACAGTGTCTTTGTTGTTGAATTATTGCCCTGAGTTTCAAATGGGAGAGAATTAGCAAAGTGGTTTTTGGTATTATATTTTGGGCTGCAATTCAGTTGATGGTGCTTGAAAGTAAAGGGGTGGTAGATAGTTGCTCCTTTGTGTAACTTTGGATTTACAGCTGTGCTTTGTGATGTGAGGGGTAGAGAGGTGACATTCCCCTGTACCCCACCCCAACTAGGTCCACTTCTGAGCCTTGTGGGAGGCAACTCTGAACTCTGACACTCTACCTGCTATTATTATTATTTTTGTTAGGTGTTTCAGGTCATGAGCATCTCTCAGGCAGAGACCTGGTAGGGAAATAAGCCACACTCTTACTGGATCAGCCCTGTTGAGGGAGGCATGCCTAGGTCCCACACCAGCCTGAGAATCTGTGCAACTCATTGCTCTCAATATTCTGAGAGTGTGGCTCCCTCCTATACCTGGAAATTGGGTTCAGAGTCCAGCTCAGCTCTCCTGAGCTGTGGGCCACAGCCCTGGAGCACCAGTAGCTGCTCCTGGCTCCCTCTTCTGGACGCTTGAGTTTGTATTAATAATAAAGCTAGGATCCCAAAGGTCCATGGCAAGAGTGGAAAGTTTCCCAGTCCCTTCACTCACTCCAGCCCCAGGAGCTGTTCAGGAGCAGAAACCAGCCTTAGCATTCAGGCACCCCACACAGGGTCCCCAGCTTCCTTCTTCTTTGGCTTTAGCCTCTGTGTCTTTTTTTTCCATCCACATTTCTCTCCATAGATCTATTTAAATTATGTTGGTTTAGTTGAAATTCTGGTCTATTTCCATGGGAGTGGCATTTCTTGGCTGCATTTAGTTGGCCATCTCCTTTTTGTGATTCTTCATGACTTTATGGATGAAATTTTTAAACCAGATCCAGATGATCTTCTAGGCCTTTTATGATATGGACTTTGCTTGGTGCTCCAACCAAAGTTTCCAGCTTTACCCCTATTCTGTGCTACATTGCTCTTTCTCAGATTGTACCTTCATTTTGAACTTTCTTTCCCTTGTTTATTCAGTTAATGTTTCCTCTGATAAGGTGCTAATGCAACACTATATCTGGGGAGGATGTCATTGCTACCCCTATCACAGACTATATTTTAAGTAATCTTCTCTGAGTCTCTTAGCACTGTATACATATTGGTTTTGGAATTCACACTTTAACATAAATGCATGAAAATATGTGTCTCCTTTACCAGACCATAAATACTAAAGGAAAACTTCATAATATACCTCTGAAGTTTGGTTTTTCTGTATTTAAATGATTGCAAAGATTGTTTTATTTGATTTCACTTTTTATATGACTATCAGCATTTTTATAATGTTTCATACATTCCATAATATGAAATATATAGCACTTTGCCAAATAACAAATCTTCAACTTACCATAGCTTGATCCGCCATGATGTGTGGGAAATAATTGGACCACAACCAAACTTTCAGCTAAACTTACCTGAATTGAGGGCCAGATATAAATTCCTTTTACACTATTTTTATAGTGATGCATCAAGTTATAAAAATGTTAATTAAGAGATTTTAGAGAATGTTTATATTTTTGTAATTTATTATGCAAATTAAGTTATGCTTAAACATGTAGATCATCTCCCTAAAATCCAAAGAGAGAAAAATTAAATTAGTGAGAGCGTGCTACTTTGAAGGGTGTAAAAGTAGTTAAAATTGTTGGCTCTCAGGTAATCTTATATGAATATCGACTCTCATAAGGAGCATTAAAAAAATGCTGTAGGTATGTTACAAAATCTAATTTCTTTGTGCTAATTTAATTCAGATATTGGAGATTTTTGTTGTTGTTGTTTTGTTTTGTTTTGTTTTGTTTTTTGGGAGAGTAGTCTCCCATGGTACCTGAGTATCCTTACAGATCCTTGCTGACTATTTCAAACAGCAAGGCCCAATATCTCCTGGTAATAAGCAGTGCTATCACATCAACACTTAAGTAGGTCAAGAAAACTATGTGACTACTATGCAACTCGTTGCTCCCCAAGGGATGGGGATGGCTTATTCTTTGCTTGCTACAAGAAGTACTGAGCCCTCGAACTGTACTCCTTTGTGGTGATACCACCCACCTCACCACACCCTCCATCAGGGCCCATCTTGTCCCCCCATGGGACTCTACCTTAGAAAATCCTTCATTACCATGCCAAAGCTTCTGCTGTTTGCTCTGTGGTAAGTGATAAACTATTTTGCTGGATTTATTGAGTTTCAGCACTATTGAGTTCTGGGAAACCTACCTGCTTTCTTTTCTTAGTCATCTTATCACTCTTTGCTGTAGTCTCAAGTTGGGATTCTTCCCTGATAGATTTCTTCTCATTCTAATTAAGTGTGTTTCATATTCAAATATAACCGTGGTCTCAATATATGATATTTCTCTTATGGAACAAATGAAACTGTATACCATGTGAAAAACATAAGGACTGCTATATACAGTACTTTGGCTGCAGCTACCAATTTATAAGGACTTTTAAAATTAGATGTATGACATACAAGCTGATGTATTTGAAGACAACCGCCCCCCCCTTCTTTTTTCTTTTTTACTACCTTTGGTCCTTCATAATTTGAAGACATGCTTAATTATGTTTTATTTTAATTATACTTTAAGTTCTGGGATACATGTGCAGAATGTGCAGATTTGTTACGTAGGTATACATGTGTCATGTTGGTTTGCTGTACCTATCAACTCGTCATCTACATTAGGTATTTCTCCTAATGCTACCCTTACCCTTGCCCCCAACCCTGACAGGCCCCGGTGTGTGATGTTTCCTTCACTGTGCCCATATGTTTTCATTATACAACTCTCACTTAGGAGTGGGAACATGCAGTGTTTGGTTTTCTGTTCCTGTGTTAGTTTGCTGAGAATGATGGTTTCCAGCTTTATCCATGTCCCTGCAAAGGACATGAACCAATTCTTTTTTATAGCTACATAGTATTCCATGGTACATATGTGCCATATTTTCTTTATCCATGCTGATATTCATGGGCATTTGATTTGGTTCCAAGTGTTTGCTATTGTGAATAGTACTGCAGTAAACATACATGTGCATGTATCTTTATAGTAGCATGATTTGTACTCGTTTGGGTATATACCCAGTAATGGAATTGCTGAGTCAAATTGTATTTCTGGTTCTAGATCCTTGAGGAATCTCCACACTGTATTACACAATGGTTGAAGTAACTTATACTCCCACGAACGCTTTTACACTGCATCTATTGTTTCCTGACTTTTTAATGATCGCCATTCTAACTGGTGTAAGATGGTATCTCATTGTGGTTTTGAATTACATTGAGGTTTTGAATTGTATTTCTCTAATGACTAGTAACGATGAGCTTTTTTTCATATGTTTGTTGGCCACGTAAATGTCTTCTTTTGGGAAGTGTCTGTTCATATCCTTTGCCCACTTTTTGATGGGGTTGTTTATTTTTTTCTTGTAAATTTGTTTAAACTCCTTTTAGATTCTGGATGTTATTAGCCCTTTATCAGATGGATAGATTGCAAAAATTTTCTCCCATTCTGTAGGTTGCCTGTTCACTGTGATTATAGTTTATTTTGCTGTGCAGAAGAGTTTTAGTTTAATTCGATCTCATTTTTCAATTTTGACTTTAGTTGCCATTGCTTTTGGTGTTTTATTCATGAAATCTTTGCCAATGGCCATGTCCTGAATGGTATTGCCTAGGTTTTCATCTAGGGTTTTTATGGATTTAGGTCTTACATTTAAATCTTTAACTCATCTTGAGTTAATTTTTGTATAAGGTGTAAGGAAGGGGTCCAGTTTTCAATTTTCTGCAATATGGCTAGCCAGTTTTCCCAACACCATTTATTAAATATGGAATCCTTTCCCCATTGTTTGTTTTTGTCAGGTTTGTCAAAGATCAGATGGTTGTAGATGTGTGGTATTATTTCTGGGGCCTCTGTTCTGTTCCCTTGGTCTATATATCTGTGTTGGTACCAGTACCATGCTGTTTTGGTTACTGTAGCCTTGTAGTATAGTTTGAAGTCAGGTAGCTTGATACCATCTTTAGTAGTTTTTTCTAATTCTGTGAAGAAAGTCAGTGGTAGCTTGATGGAAACACCATTGAATCTATAAATTACTTTGGGCATTATGGCCGTTTTCACGATATTGATTCTTCCTTTCCATGAGCATGGAATGTTCTTCCATTTGTTTGTGTCCTCTCTTATTTTCTTGAGCAGTGGTTTGTAGTTCTCCTTGAAGAGGTCCTTCACATCTCTTGTAAATTGTATTCCTAGGTATTTTATTCTCTTTGTAGCAATTGTGAATGGGAGTTGGCTCTTGATTTGGCTCTCTGTTATTGGTGTATAGGAATACTTGTGATTTTTGCACATTGATTTTGTATCCTGGGACTTTGCTGAAGTTGCTTATCAGCTTAAGGAGTTTTTAGGCAGAGAAGATGGAGTTTTCTCAATATACAATCATGCCATCTGCAAACAGAGATAATTTGACTTTTTCCCTTCCTGTGTGATACGCTGTATCATTATGTTCTTAAAATATTCATTCAGCTGGGCATGGTGCCTAATGCCTGTAATCCTAGCACTTTGGGAGGCCGAGGTGGGTGGATCACCTGAGATCAGGAGTTTGAGACCAGCCTGGCCAACATGGTGAAACCTCGTCTCTACTAAAAATACAAAAATTAGCTGGGCATGATGGCATATGTCTATAATCCCAGCTACCTGGGAGGCTGAGGCAGGAGAATTGCTGGAACCCAGGAGATGGAGGCTGTCATGAGCCGAGATCATGCCACTGCACTCCAACCTGGGTGTGACAGAGTGAGAGACTGTCTCAATCAAAAAAAATTACTCAATGTAATTATTGATGTGATTACTCTGATTGTTATCCATTTGGACCAATGTTCATTGTAATATACACATGAAAATTGAAACTCCATCCAATAAGCTTATTTTTTTTCTGAAATAAATTTAGTTTCATTACATTTAAGTTAATTCTAAGAAAACCTATGCTTCTACTGTTCTTAATCTTTTCTTTCTGCTTCTTTCATGTCTATAAAACAGATTTTCTGTAGATACACCACTCAAGGAACATGAGACAGCAATTTTTTCAATTGTAGGGCTTCCTCAACTCTGTCATTTAATAATATGCATGGTGAAATTTTAAGGGAAAGCATAGTGCTATTTTTGGCTTCCAAAACTCAATTTACCATGAAATCCATCCTTCCCCACCTCCAGCAAAGAAACAAAAAAGTAAATAATGAACCTTGGTGAAAGACTGTTCCCATAGAATGCTGTGATATACCTCTTTGGTTGTATACTGACAAAATATAGCAAATGATTTGTGTTCTAAAGTTCTGTATGTTGTTGTGTATTGGTGGAAAGATGAATTTGTTAGTTTATACAAATTTGAAGCCATGTTTTTTTTTTTTTTGTAATATTGTCAACCATAGCTTCTTGAATTATTATTGCAGTACACCTTAGCATTAGTAGTGATTTTCTTTTTCAAATCCAAATTACAGATCTTTACACAAAAAATCATGATTTTACTATTATTATTATTACTTTTAATGCTATTTATTATCAATGTAAAATATTACACAATTGCTCAGTAAAAAACCTTTCACTGAGCAATTGCTGTTGAGCACTTTTCCCACTATTGATGAGTATCCCCTCTATTGAGCACTATTCCCTCTATTTACAGGTGAGTAATTGATCCAGAATATTTAGCAATTGAACAAAGTAAAATGATAGTGCTCTAGATTTAAGCTGAATCTTTCTGATGAGAACATTCAAACTACAAACAAGCACATACTGTGCTTCCATTAACAAAAAAATGCACATGTTTAGATAAACTATATATTGCTGATATTAAAATTAAAAATTAAATTGGTAGGGACTGTAGAGTTAATAAAATTATCATGTGGCCTTTTAATTGTTATCTTTTGTTGTTAATTATAATGTTTACTCAAATAACAGGATAGATGAGATCTAAACTATAGCCTTGATTTTAATAAGCACATGACTTTTTCATACATGTCATTCCATTGCATTTGATTCAGTATTTATATTGCTGCTATAGCAGAATGCCACAGACTGGGTAATTTATAAAAAAAGAGTTTATTTGTCTCACAGTTCTTGAAGCTGGGAAATCTAAGCTCATGGTATTATCACCTAGCGAAGGCTTTCCTGCTAGGTTCTAACATGGCAGAAGGCCATGTGAACACACAAGACACAGAGAGGAAATGAAGGCCAAAGTTATCTGTTTATCAGGAGCCCACTCCCACAATAACTAGCCCACTCTTGTGGTAATGGCATTAATCCATTCAATAGGGTGGAGCTCTCATGAACTAATCACCTCTTAAAGACCCTGCCTCTTAATACTGTTACAGTAGCAATTGGTTTCAACCTGAGTTTTGGAAAAGACATGCAAACTATAAATTTCCCTGAATGCTTTTCTGCATTTTAATTTCTCTTTTAGGGTCATTATAAGCCAATATAATAAGAAATAATTTTGGAGAGTGAAATTTGAGTAATTAAGCAATTCAGCAGATCTGAATCTCAAACCAAATAGTTTTAAAACGTGTCTTGTTATAATCTATAGAAATTTCTTGTTCGTTTACTTTTCCATCACAAATATCTTAGAACATATAAATGGTATCTTGGTTATGTGAAGGGATTGGTGCTTTCAGAGGTAGCCCAAGTGACTCTTTTTGCTTTTTAACCACTGTTTCTTATTAGTATCCTAATCATATCATTTGTGCATCTACAGGGGAAGGTATTCCTGAGGGCACTTGAACTTGGCAAATGATATTTCAAATGAGCAATAATGAAAACCTTTGTGAAACTGGGTTTGGAAACACGGAACTAAAACCTAGCTTAAAGACCAGCTTGCTTTCTTAAGGTGTTACTATACGTAATTGTATGTTTTAAGGGATTAGATTTATCCGTTTATAAACCTACATCAGTGTAGAAAGTGACTTGCTCTGCTTTTCCTATAGAGAGAAAATATCATGAGCATATTAATTTTAAATTAAGCCAGATAACAAGATCTATATATGAATAATAGGATTTATAGTTTTGGGGAAAAATTACAAAAAAGGTTTTAATGAGAAAATATTACTTATCCTAAACAGAAGTATGTTAGTAAAATGCCTATGCAATATAATTTATAACACTTGGATAATATTAAAATGTGATGAATGAGTAAAACTTAATAATCTTTGGGATATTTAGAGGTTTTCTAATTAGATACAACAAGCAATTAAATTCACTTATAAGGACATCCTTGTAAGGACAGATAAACTATCACTGCACCATCCAAATATGATTTTGCCAATTTTACTTTCCAATTAAGTTCAGAAATGGCAAGATTGTGTTGCTGCAAGTAAGTGTCATTTATTCTTCATTTCTGTATTTAGCAATGAATTATTAACCATCTACTATTTATGCTGTCCTATGTTCAAAGAACTGGGTATGTAAAAGTCAATAAAGCACAGCCTGTTCTGTCAAGTATTTCAAGTAAGAAAAAATTCAATTAGCTCCTTTGTTAATTGCATGCTTTATTTGCTGGAAAACTTGAAGTTTTGTGCCTTGGGCAATTATTTGTATACGTTAAAAGCAAGACTTCAGAGTCTTCAGATGTCTTTGTTGCTGTTTATGATTGTGTTTAAAAGAGTATCTTATGTATCATTAGATAAAGAAAATGTGTAAACATACTGTTATGTCCAGCCTAAAGCAGGACTAAATCATTACAATCTAGTGAAACAGTTTATTCTCAATGTTGAATTATGGTGTATTAAAAATGATGAACTTCTATCATTTCCTTAAACTGTCTAAAATAGAGGTTCATGAACCTTCAGATAATTTGGGAAAACTCTGATGATGTATGTTACTTAAACGCAGTAGCACTTTGTAGAGTTGTCTAACTGAATGTTTCCTTTGCTCTGAGTTTTCTGAAGTGGATACTCCTCTACTTCTCTGCAACAAACAATTTAAAGAAGTTTAACTCCTGACAGTCTTTTACTACATAAAAGCCCAGCACACTGATGTACTATATTGTTCACCTGTGATCCTCTTTTATGATATTTTTATCTTCAGCTATTCTAAGATTGCCACTTACTGTGTATAGAAGGGCAAATAGGGTTAAGCAAAGGAAAGGTTAACACAATGAGAGAAAAAAGTTTCCTGATGGTACCACAGTGCTAGAGGGTCAGTTCTATTTATAAAAGAAGATGTGGATTAGCTCACTGAACATTTACAATTCAGATGACAAGAAGATACTTTTAAGAGCTGATTTGCTATTCTCAGGCCAGTGCTCATGCCAAGTGAGCTAAAGTAACTTCACTAGCTGAGCTAGTGGAAGTACTTAATATACTCATCTAAGATCTCTGTAAGAGTAGCTTTTTGGCTGCAACAAGGCCTGAAGCTGTCAACCTTCTCCACTGTCACCAGTAGATATCACTGCAGTCAATTAGAATTACTATAGAGGATTTGAGCAGACACACACATGCATCTTTTCGTTCTTGCATAGGCAGCTGCCCAAAGGTCACTAATCCGTGACTGGAGGGAGGAAGTCTTGGCAGTGATGCAGCTTGTGCATTGACTGAACAGCTATAATCATCTGTCCAAACGTCTTAGTAGGGAGCATCAGACTGATTTCTCAACACGGGGAAATGAGTTTCCTTTTAAAACCAGTGTGATATATATTGGTATAATTAAACAGATTAACCCTAGTCACAAAGGCAACTTTCCTGTAATTTGAAAATGAACAGACAAAAACTGGAAAAAGGAAATGAACATGTTAAGTGTTCACCCTCTAAGTATTTCCCGTAATAGTAATAATTGTAATAACAATAAGCTTGGTGGTACTTTTTTTTTTGCAAATGTTTCTTCAATAATGAAAAACATTTGGGTGGCTCACACCTGTAATCCCAGCCACTTTGAGAGGCCGAGGAGGGATGATCTCCTGAGCTCAGGAGTTCAAAACCAGCCTGACCAACATGGTGAAACCCCGTTTCTACCAAAAATATACAAAAAAATTAGACGGGTGTGGTGGCATACACCTGTAGTCCCAGCTCATCCTGAGGCTGAGGCAGGAGGATTGTATGAGCCGGGGAAGTGGAGGTTGCAGTGAGCTGAGATTGTGTCACTGTACTCCAACCTGGGAGATAGAGTGAGACCTCATCAGAAAAAACAAAAAAAAAAAAGAAAAACATCTGGAAACTAACTGTTTATTATGAACATGAGTAATTATATTATTCACTATTTTAACTTAAAGATTTTGGCAGTTAAGCACTCTATTAACTATATTGTTTAATTAATTTAAATTACAACTCAACATGCTTTTATATTCTTAAAGATTGTTTTACATTCTGGGTTTTCAAAAAGTATGAATTGTGTGGCAGAGAATGAATAATTTTTCTATTCCTGAAAGTTAACTAATTATTTATTAGAAAGTCAGAAATATGTAGAAAGCAAGGGGATATTTGAGACAGTGATATGAAATTAATAAGTGGTATAAAATTAAGAAAATTAATATTAGAGTTTCCTTTGAGGTAATCCTTTATTCGTTTATTTTTTTCCTTGAGACAGAGTCTCACTCTGTTGTGCAGATTGGAATGCAATGGCGCGATCTTCGCTCACTGCAACCGCAACTCCCAGGTTCAAGTGATTCTCCTGCCTCAGCCTCCTGAGCTGCTGGGACAGCAGGCATCTGCCATCATGCCTGGATAATTTTTGTACTTTTTTTTTTTTTTTAGTAGAGATGGGGTTTCTCCATGTTGGCCAGGCTAGTCTTGAGTTCCTGACCTCAGGTGATCCACCTGCCTCAGCCTATCATGAGATACTATACTATTATTGTCAGAAATAATTAATTCCAACAATTCTTTTTGATAAAAAGTTATTTTATACATTATACTGCCATGCTTACACCATGGCACAAAAAGAAAACCACACCCATTATATTTATAAAGTAAGTAAATTATTACACAGATTCTGAGAAGCATGACTTTAAGCAAATGCCTGTATAATACGAAGTAAAATGAATTATTAAAATTAATATTATAGTTTGTTTCAAACTATTCTCTTACTTCAGTTTACGGAAATAATAATCTACACAGAGTTGACACATAGCTAATTCTACAGGGAAAAAAATTAGCATTCACCTTGATTATCTTGGTGTTTTATTTGAAAGGTCATTAGATTATTAGTTCATATTTTTAGATTGCATATTGTAAGAGCTTTAGATGGATGGTTCAGAGGTTAGATGGCTTCAAGTCTCAAACAGTCACAAAGGGGTGCAGCAACTTGGATCATTATGTCTGTCTTCACTGAATGAACACTCAAAGGAAAAAGTGTGAAACCTTCTCTCTTACCTCTCTCTGTATCAGAAAGAAAATTATCTCTCTTTTTTCTCTCTGGATAAAATTGCAGTGAAAAAAAGATGCTGAGGAATGACTTTCTGGTAAGGAAGAAAGAGGAGGAAATGTTTTGATGGTTAGGACTGAATAGCATCTGCCATATACACTCTAATTATGACAAAGAAAGGCCATTGTTTTTTTGTTGTTGTTGTTGTTGTTTGTTTGTTTGTTTGAGACGGAGTTTCCCTCTTGTTGCCCAGACTGAATTGCAATGGCGAGCTCTCGGCTTACTGCAACCTCCGCCTCCCGCCTCCAGCCTCCTGCCTCACGGGTTCAAGCGATTCTCCTGCCTCAGCATCCCGAGTAGCTGGGATTACAGGCATGCGCCACCACACCCAGCTGATTTTGTATTTTTAGTAGAGACGGGGTTTCTCCATGTTGGTCAGGCTGGTCTCGGACTCCCGACCTCAGGTGATCTGCCCTCCTCAGCCGCCCAAAGTGCTGGGATTACAGACGTGAGCCTCCTCGCCCGGTCAAGGCCATCTTTTAAATTCCTCATTTAAATAGGTGTGAAATGAGAGTCATGCCATTTGCATTATGTGTGTGTTGGTAATCCCGGAATCTGGTTGTAGTAGCAATATCAGCTTTGAAACTTTTGTGGCTTGTGAACATTTAAAAATCACAGAGAGAAGAATCTCATTGATGAAGAACATTATTGCATTTGATTACCTTGATAAAACTTATCAGTTTTACACCTTTCTCATGTCATAATTATGAATAATTGATATTTACGGAGTAAACATTTTGTCAACAATAAACATAATTGACATGACTTGTTTTTCAATTACATAACATTTTAGCTTATAATGAACGTATAAAATATAATGGAACTGAGTAAGAACATTGGGAGATGTGTCTTTAAAGTGTCCTATTAAGTTGGAGACTGATTTATGGTGAACTACACAAAAATACTGTATATTGAGAAGATAAAAATTATTGTGTATCCAGCCACATTTTGCCCCTTAAGATTGGGGGAAGCAAAATTGGGGCTGGTATTTAGTGCCATGACAGATGTATGCTATTTTCCTTCTATTTTTCATTTTGCTATTTGACATGCTAAAATAGCAAATGGAGATAGTAAAGAAGGGACTTGTTTGTAGAATAATTGGAAATAAATCTCAGAGCTTTGATAAAGGACGTATTACTGGAAAGATTTGCATTGAATTATGTTGCCAAATTCAAAGCTCTGTATAAATGAGATTCAAATAAATGTAATATTTTGAAAAAAGTTATCTCCCTGCTCTAATTTGTTTCTAGTAAATGCAAAAGCACTTTAGAAGAGTAAAAGCTCTGTGATAAGTATCACTCTCAAAATATAGTGCACAATTTTATATTGAACTTAATCTTGAATATCTACATTGACTTCCCATAATATCCTGAACTTTTAAGGCAAACATTTTTCTTGCCTAACCATATATTTCAATATTGTTTTAAAGTTTGATTGCTTTCCAGAAGACTGTTGTCATCTGCCTGCTGATTTATTCACTGAAGAAGGTGTTAGAAGTGCCCAGCAAAACATCATGTGCAAATAGACCGATATCACATGCATTTGTGACTGATAGTGATGATGATGACATTATAACCAATCTACTCCATTGTCCTATTTGCTTGGAAAATACTGTCTATATTAAATCAATGAAAATGTTTTATTCATTATTGCAAGTCACATAATATCACATAATTCATGAATGTTAAGGCAGTCTGTTTAGATAGCATAAATTTTAATGTTTATAAGTAAAATTAAGGTATTAATCTGACTGACTACTAAGGAATTTTATAAAGCATTTGATTATCTCATTGCTGTGAAGATATATATATATATATAGCTTAATCTATGTGGATGGGAATAAGTAAATGATAAAGTGTTCCAGGAATTGGTTCCTGTAAATATACTGAGATGGATTTTATCTTTTTTTCCACTTTAATTCCTTATTTTTATTCCAAGACAAAGGATCAAACAAAAGAATTCCCAGGCTTCTCTAAAATGTTTTATCCTTTTCTAAAAGCTTTTATTATCCTTTAGAAGTATTTATTGAGTACTTACTGTATGCTGGAAACTTTATTAGGTATTAAAGATACCCAGTTTGCATTTATTTATCCTCATGTCTTACCCAAAGAAATTGTATCCTTCTAGTAGGCTCACTTAGGTGTCTACTATAATTCTCAACACACTATCTTGCCTCACCGTATGTTCCTTGTGTATTCCATGATGCAGAAACTGTACTGGAGTTCCAGAGAAAATGTGTAGAGAGTTTAGAAAAGGCCTTTTCAAAAAACCATGTCAACAGCATTTTAATCAAAATATAGTATGTATGATTTGCAAATTATCTTCTCTTTTTGTATAAACTCCATCACATTATCTGCTCCACTAACACAGAATATTAGCATTTGACAGCACATGCAACACACGCGCACACACCCACAACATACACAAGTAGAATGAGACTCTTGGAGAAGTACTCCCTCCCCTCTTTACCATTGGAATAGAATTAAACAGTTGGGCTTTGTGGAAGGAAACTGGGGTAGAAGATGAAGCCCTAGGTGAACATTAGGAAGAGTATTGGTTCTAGTACAGGCACTGACTTTCATTTTTTCATCTTAATGCCTCGGTTTTCCTTTTAAGGAGTTTTTGTTTTGTTTTGTTTTGTTTTGTTTTGTTTGTTTGTTTTGAGATGGAGTCTCGTTGTCTCCCAGGCTGGAGTGCAGTGGCGCCATCTAGGCTCACTGCAAGCTCCCCCTCTCGGGTTTAAGCCATTCTCCTGCCTCAGCCTCCCAAGCAGCTGGGACTACAGTGCCCGCCACCATGCCCGGCTAATTTTTTATATTTTTAGTAGAAACAGGGTTTCACCACGTTAGCCAGGATGGTCTCTATCTCCTGACCTCGCGATCTGCCCGCCTCAGCCTCCCAAGGTGCTGGGATTACAGGCGTGAGCCACTGTGCCCGGCTTAAGGTGTTTTCATACTTAGCTTGCTACCTCACATATTAATGAAAATTATATATATGTATAGCTATAATCCATCTTATAATATATATTTTTTACTTTAAATATTTCTAATAAGCATACAAAATGGTCAGGCAAAGTGTCATGCCTGTAATCTCAGCACTTTGGGAGGCTGAGGCAGGCGGATTGCCTGAGGTCAGGAGTTCGAGACAAATCTGGCCAACATGGTGAAACCTTGTCTCTACTAAAGATACAAAAAAAATTAGCTAGACGTGGTGTCGTGCACCTGTAATCCCAGCTACTCAGGAGGCTGAGGCAGGGAAATTGCTTGAACCAGGGAGGTGGAGGTTGCAGTGAGCCGAGATGGTGCCACTGCACTCCAGCCTGGGTGACAGAGCGAGACTCTGTCTCAAAAAAAATAAAACATACAAAATTTAGTTAGATAGCTTTTGTTCCTTAAGAAAGTATTTTATTACTATGAGATTGGTCACCACATTTAATATGCTCTACCATGAACATTTAAAAATCTAAAGTAATATTTTGATTTATTATTACAATGCCATTATATATGGTATAAAAATAAGAGCCATTTCAAACCAATTTTTACCTATATAAAGACTTAAGTTTTTATTTAATAATTCAAATTAATTTGTTGAAAATGCATTATTTTTATTCTCAACCCTTCTTAATCTCAGCTATTATATTCAAAAACATATAACGAAGAATTACTAAGAACAAGGAGTATTCCGTGTTGTAGTTTGACAGGAAGAAATATAATTCATTCCATAAATCAAATTTATTATGATTATCATTAAGATCAAAGCAAATTTCTTTACTTGAATTAAATATTCTTCTTTCATAGTTAAAACAATAAATTTATAAATATGGCCTTTTGTATGTCTTAGGCATTTGATAATATGTATGAGTCAATATCGTGTGTCATTATAAAATATATTTAACATGTATATAGTTGAATGCTTTTACATTTCTAAAAGTAAAGTGTTCTCTGAGATCATTTGATAATATTTGTTAAAATACATATATGTGAAATACTTCGCATTTATTTCACTAATTTTTTTTTTTTTTTTTTTTTTTCTTGAGACAGAGTCTCATTCTGTCTCAGCTCACTGCAACCTCTACCTCCTGGTCTCAAGTGGTTCTCCTACCTCAGCCTTCCGAGGAGCTGGGATGACAGGCGCACACCACTACACTCGGCTAATTTTTGTATTTTTAGTAGAAACGAGGTTTTACCATATTGGCCAGGCTGATCTTGAACTCCTGACCTCGGGTGATTTCCCCACCTTAGCCTCTCAAAGTGCTGGGATTACAGGTGTGAGCCACTCTGCCTGGCCCAAAGTTTGTTTTTCTTTTTGCATTTCTTATTAGGATCTTGAGGAAGTGCAGAAACATAATTTTTAACAGACTAGATTCTTTGAATTCCATGTTCCTTGTTCTACTGGAGGTTCTTTTGGTTACAAATAATGGAAATTCATTGAGCTACTTAAGAACACAGGAGCAGAGTGTTAACATTGTTAGTTCTTCAGTGTTCAGATATCCCCTAGAGTAGGAGGACAGGAAAGAAGAAATCAGGTGAATCTGGAATGTTAATTATAATCAGTTAATTCTGTTTTTACTTTTCTCTCTCTCAATTCTTACCCGCCTCTTCCTGTGTATCTTCTCCTGTAAAAAAGGACCACTCCCCTCTCTCACTGGAATTATATTTCTCAGGTCAGCACTTTTTATTGTTAAAAGAAAAAGTGACTCAGCAATAAAATCATAGAGTTAATGTGAGCAAACAGCAATTCCTTAACTGGGAAGCATCAACCCAAAAGAGGTTTAGTACTCTGATAAAACATCAATGCAAATATTTATAGAGTAAACAGGGAAGTAAAACAAATAAATTCTTTGGTTACAGTTACAAAATTACTTTCTTTGGTTTACCTTGCTAGGTCATGTAACTGTGTGTTAATTGGCTGTTTTGGATTATCTAAGGTTAAGTTTTGTTTTTCTGGAACACAAGCCTTTAGCAGAAATGACCCAAGTTTAGTTTCATTTATGTCTGTAGTCTTAAGCAACATTAAGGCTATTTTTAAGGCCTCACTAATTTTGTTTGTTCAGGAACTTTTCAGGCACGATCTTCGTTTTATTTTGCCTCAACACTTCAGGATGTTGAATCTATGTAATCTTTCAACTTTCGTGCCAATGCCTAACTGTTAAGACTAAGTTCCTAGAAGAAGACTGTGATTGGTCTAGCTTAGAGTATCTCCTAAATGTGATTCATTTGTTTGGATTTTGATAGTAAGAGTTTGAGGAGAAAGGGTGCGATTCTGTAGAAACAGCCTGGTCTATGGGTGAGGATAGTTCTCAGGAAGTAAGCTAATGTCTTAAAGACTGTCTAATATAGACTTTTAGTACAGATAATTAGAACTTTAAAAATTTTATACTCTCATGTTTTTGTGGAAAATAAAAGATTTTTGAAAAATTGAAAGCTCTAGAGCCTGGAACACGGGGATTAAGGTCCCTGTTCTTCCTTTCATGAAGAGCATATGCTTTGGTAATACAATGTATCCATTAGTGGTTCTTCATTTTCAGAATGGTTATACTGACAGTTTTATTGACTATGTTGCATAGAATCTCTTCTAGGAAACCTTTCCTATCAGGAGGCATCAAAGTGGTTGCTCTATATACATTATATCTTAGCTCTTGTGACAGTGGTGATGGTTGATTGAACAGAATGGACACCTGAATGAAGCCCAGCCACTTGATTGGTGAGACAAAAACCCAAATTCTCTTACCACTGCCAAGTGGAGGTGGCTCCTTGAGCTCCTAGACCAGGATTCTTAAAAATTTTTAGTTCCCAAGAAGCTACACTGTCTTAGCAGTCATCACAGATGATGGGCTCTGCATTCTTATTACAGTAAAACCTCTGTCTCATGTGAGTTCTTTCTTCTAGCTAAAATAACTCTACTTATAAAACAGAGAACATTATCACAATATAGACTAAAGCATTTTGAACACAAATTATGTGCCAGACATTGATCTAAATAAGTTCTGTATAATTCAGTTAGTTATCACAATACTTATGAGACATAGGTGATATAATGATTTCTATATTAATAGGTAAAGAACTTAAAGCATTGAGTTGAGCAGTATGTAAAAACTGATGAACTTGGCTGCGTGTGGTGGCTCAACCTGTATCCCTAGCACTTTGGAAAGCCTAGACGGCACATCTCTAGAATCCAGGAGTTTGAGACCAGCTTGGGCAACAGGGAGAAATCTTGTCTCTACAAAAACAAAGCAAAACAAAAATTAGCCAGGCATGGTAGGATGCACCTCTAGTCCCAGTTACTTGGGAGGCGGAGAGGCGGGAGAATCCCTGGAGCCCGGGAGGTTGAGATGGCAACAAAAACTATGTATTAAAAAGTGGCTTAGCCTCAGAACAAGGAAAATGTTTTTGGTATTAGTGTTATTTTCATTTTTAGATGAGAAGTGACTATTACTAGATGAAGGAACTGATGCTTTAAGTGTTTGAGGGACTTACCCAATTCCCCAAAACTAATTGATACTTAGTAGAGAATGTGAATTCAGATAGATCTGGCTCCTTATTAGGTGTTTTGAAAGTAATAACTTTGGTTATTGTGCAAAATAAAATAAAACAACCAATTTTCAGTGTTCTGTTTCAGAGACTTAGTTACATGTATACTGCCTTTTGTAGCCCACACCTTCAGCTGAAAAAATTGATACCTATGTACGTGTCTCAGATATCATATTCCTTTACTGGTGCATGCTACTTAACAAATATCCAATATATATAATATACACATTAGGTATTCAGCAACAGAACAAACTAGGTCAGATTTTTAGTTTTATTCACTGTGTGACTGTAGCCAAATCACTTAATCATTCTACTCCAACTATTGATACAGAGATTATCATTAACCCCCAAGAGCATCCAGGAGCAGTGCCAGGAATGCTGGATTTCAGCAGCCTTGTAGACTGTGTATTGTCTTTCTCTTATTGCACACAAGGGTCAGTGTCTGCCACTATAAAAAGGGTTCCCATGGTTTCGAATTAGGATATAGAAATGAATTTGAGATTTTTAACATACTCTCACTTTTCTTTTGTAATTTTGCTTGAGATCCATTAAGTAATGATTTTCAGGGGGTGATTTGATGATTCATGATTGGTATATTCATTAAATATAAATCAAGTACAACAATGTGAGTACATTTAATATTACTCAACTATGCACTTAAAAATGGTCATGATGGTAAATTTTAGTATGCATGTTTTACCACAATTAAAAATAACAAACAGTACATTGAAATGTGTTATACTGAAATATTTATAAAACTAAAATCCACATACAAATAATCTTGATTATACTATTCTCAATATTTAATTTAGTAAATAATAATGAATGAAATAAACTTAGAAAGGGACAAATAACTTATTTTCTATAGTTATTAAACCAATGGACATTATTTTATATTAGTCAACATTTTCTGTAACAGAATAGTTTTCCCTAACTATAGGATGACAATAGATTTAGTTGTCTAGTTATCATTACTGGAACAGTTTTGAAAGTGAGAGGGGTATAAGGAACAGTCAGACCATGGCAGCAGTTATAAGCTAAACCTGAGCCCCTACTCTTTATACGCAATGATGAAACTGAAGCCCACATTGCTTGAGTGCTAGGTCAAAGAAAGTATAAAAAGTAACAACATTAGCATTTTTTTTCTCAGAGTTACCAACTGACTTTATTGTCTTACCTTTGTTTTCTTTGAAAGCAATCATTTCTTGATATAAAACTAGTAGTTTGTGAATTAGTTTCTATATTAAAACTTTACCAGTTAGTAATACAAGATAAATATGTAAAAAATACAGTTATAAATAAAAATTTTTTAAAAATTGCATATTTATTATCGGAACTATTATAAGCTATACGTTCCCAAAGAAGAATAAAAAATATAATGATTAAAGTGATACTTTATTTTTAATTAGAAATAATATAACATAGACTTCTTTTGCTCTGTTGGTTTTCCCTTTTGAAGTTACAGAAGGACATACAACTAAGAATTATTTAAAAGTATCAAATAAAACTCTTAAATAATTTTTAGCTTAACTTAATTTTCTTTTGCATTATAAGGTTGAATAAGGACATTAATTTGTCACAGTGAAGGTTTTTTTTTTTTTTTTTTTTTTTTGAGATTGGAACTCACTTTATCGCTCAGCCTGGAGTGCAGTGGCATGATCTTGGCTCACTGCAACCTCTGCCTCTTGGGCTCAAGCGATTCTCTTGCCTCAGCCTCCCAAGTAGCTGGGATTACAGGCATATGCCACCACACCCAGCTAATTTTTGTATTTTTAGTAGAGAGGGTGTTTCACCGTGTTGGACAGGCTGGTCTCAAACTCCTGAGCTCAAGTGATCCACTCGCATCGACCTCCAAAAGTGCTGGGATTATAGGCGTGAACCACCACACCCAACCTGTCACAATGAATGCACATAGCAGAAGAACATAGTTTTTTTTTCAGTAAGGCTTATCATTTACTTACAGCCAAAATTCCAAAAGAACATCTTAGCGAAATTTTTAATCTTAAAATGGTACAGTGTAAAATATCTAAAAAATGTTGCATCAAAATTGGTAAGTAGTTATCAAGTCACATAATTTTGGAGAGAACTATCTAACGTTGACTATTACTTTAGTTACTATTATAAATGATGTATAGCTTAAAGACAGGTCATCAACTAGATGATTTACAGGCAAAATTAAAATAATAGATTATGCTTATGTTGATATTAGTGTATATTTTTAAATATTTACATATTGATATTTCAATGTATTTAAAAATTACACAATTAAGGGATTTTAGGAAATGCAGATTTTTTTTTTTTCCTTTTTTTTTGAGATGGAGTCTCTGTCACCCAGGCTGGAGTGCGGTGGCGCAATCTCCGCTCACTGAAACTCCGCCTCCCGTGTTCACGCCATTCTCCTGCCTCAGCCTGGAAATGCAGATTTTTATAGATGCTGTTAATAGATAAAAATAAACAAAAGCATGAATTTCTTTAAGGTTTAAAAACAGTATTAGATATACCAACATTTCTTAATGACAGCAATTGCCAATGTTTTACCATCATGCTGAAATTGTAAATCTGTGAATATATGAGTCACTAGTTTATTTCAGTATATGATCACAAAGTCTTGGCATGGATAATCAAAATGTACCACAGTCATATAAAATAAAAATGGATAAGGATATATTTCAATTTTTCCTTTAATTAGAAATAAACCTATATATAATGATGAATAAATCAGAAGAAAATTACTTAGTTACTATAATTACCAAGTTTTATAAACACGTGTATTTTCTGAGGTTTTTTTCTAACTCTAGGGTTCAGTCATATTATATTGTGTTATACAGACAATAAAGAAATAGAAGGCAGGTGAAAACATTTATGAAGGAAAGGATACTTTTATTAAGAAAGCTTCAAAAAAAGAGTAAGATTTTAGAGCATTATAAGAGACGGATAGACGTATTGGAAGAGGGTAGGAGGGATTCCTAAGGAGCTACCATGTGAGCAAAGACCTGTTTACAATGTGAGCAAAGACCTGTTCACAATGAGGAAAGGAAGTATACCATGAAAATATATAGAATAAAAGGATTTCTGCCAGAGAAAGTAATGAGTTATAAATGCTATGAGGTCATTATTGTTTTCTAAAGAAGCAGAAAGACTACGGAGAGAATACCCACTGTCTGCTCATGAGAAAGAATGGGTTTTCTTGTGACCTTGACTTCATCATTTCAAGTGACTGAGCTTCTGTTTCCTTAACTGCACAGTGGAGACATAAATCTGCCTTAACTACCTCAGGGTTATGAAGTGAAAATGTTTGTAAAAGCATGTTGAAACTTGTAAAGGGCTATGAAAATGTAAGCTGTTGTTTTAAAAATATTTTATTATATAACACAACTCAGATAGTCTGAACCCCTGTACCTTGTAGATAATGCACAAAGTAGACATGTTCACTTGGTAAAATGGGCAAGAATTAATGTAACTTGGTTTACTCCATAATTTCAAGGAAGTTTTAACCATTTAACCATTTTTATGCCTCTCAAATTTCTTTTCTAAGTCTTAATTTACTTATTGATAAAAAGGAGAAATAAAACTCAATGTATAGATTTATGGCAAAAACTTGTAAGATACTATATATAAAGGACGATACTTAGCAGAGTTCTTAGAATACATTAATTACCAAATAATCAATAGCTTTAATAGAGAAAATTGTCCCTTTATGATGATTATAATCATGAGACGTTGTACTAAAATATATATAATCCCATAAATTCCTATGTAAGGTTCTTAATCACTGATGAAGAACATATAATTATACTATAAACCAATCATAGATAACAAATAAAATAAATTAAAAACACTAACTATGTTTGGAAGTCAGTGATTTCATTAAATAGTAAAGGTTTCAGAATAGTAGAAGCACTGAACTGATAAACACATTCACATTTTTAAGAATGTTATGTTTTGATTAATGAAAATAATTAAATACACACATCACTGACTTTTAATTTAAAAAGACAATTATATTAGTTATAGACCTCTTGAATCATAACAAATATGATAGTTTTATTTGCCCAGTAATATTATTTTAAATAAAATAGTTCAACAGTTAGAAGCACAGTATATATATATTTGTAAAGGATACAAAAACACAGAATTTCATAATTTGACAAATACATATTTAGAAACTAATCTGTATTAAGGTTTACAGATACAATGGTGAAACAAATTTTTTTCCACAATTAATATCACCTTCTAATTTGTACACATTATTATAATGTAATGTAGTAAGTTATGTGAAAGAAGAGTAACGTAATAAGTTAAGTGAAAGAGTATATAATGTGACACCAATTAGAAAGATGTTTTGAAAGAGGAGGTTTCTAAGCTGGGACTTCAAGGTCTAGGATTTAGGCAGTCATAAACAGAAAACTTTGTGTCCTGGACTGAGGGGAGAGCATGAGCACAACCATAGTGGAGGCACTAAGAGAAATTTAGTACCTATTTCTGCATAAAAGAGACATAGACTCCAGCTATAAGACTGAAAATATAGGTTGGAATGATGCTGTGGTGGGTCCTATATGCTATAATGGTTGATAAGATACTGAAAACAAGCAGCGAGCCCTAGAGTTGCCCCAATTTACTTCCTAGTGATAGATTTCAGTCTGTTGTGCAGAAAAGGGGAGGGTAGGTGGAGCTTGGCAGACTTCTTATGTTGAGTCTCTGGAAGTCAGAGATGTCAGCTCTGCTACAGCACATGGGACAGCATGCAAAAGGAAAATAGCTGCATGGAGAAGTTTGTTTGGAAATGTACAGAGGGTTCTTCCATAGTGTTCAGAAGAATACTGGTCAGGGCATGCCTGTGTGGAAACGAACTAAGGCAAGGAATGAACTATTTGGGAGTATAAAAGGTAACAGTGCCAGACGCTTGCAGAGGAGCAGGAATAACTCCTGCTTCCACCAGCCAGAATGAAAGACCCTGTAGTTCAAAGGACATCAGGTAGAATATTCAGAACACTTTAACTCTGGGGTGAAGAGTGACTATTCATAGACCAAACACTTAATAAACCTTAAAAGTAAAACCTCAAAAGATCAAACTGCAACTGCGTTCTAAACAAAGCTCAGGAATATTTATAAGAGTAGGAGGATAGCTAGCATTGAACAAGGTAAAATTCAGAATTTATGGCATCTAGCCAAAAAATTCCAGGCATATGAAGAAGCAGAAAATATGACTGATAATTTTTAAAAAAACATTTTATTGAAACCAACGAAAACTGACACAGATGTTAAAATTAGCAGACAGGAGTCATAAAACATTATTATAATTGTGTTCATTTTGTTAAAAATATTAAATAGAGTTACGGAATTTTTTAATGCAAAATTGCAATCAGGAATGGAAACTATAATGGTCTGAGATGACTACGGGCTAGCTGGGATTAATGACTATTATACATTGCCAAAAGAAGGTGGTGACAATGAACACATAGGAATAGACGATAGACACAGAAAAATAATTTTAAATAATAGAAAAAAATCAGCAAGCTGCAGAACAATTTCAGGTATCTGAATATAATCATAATTAAAGGAGATAGAAGAGAGAACAACAAAAATATTTGAAGAAAATAATGGCTGTTTTTTTCCAAATGTGAGGAAAATTATAAAGTCATACATTGAATTTGCCAAGTAAACTCAAGCACCAGAAAATATGGAGAATAATACACCAAGGAATATTATACTTAAAATTATTTTTTTAAAAAATAAGAGAAAATCTTAAAAGTAGTCAGAGAAAAAATATATAGGTAAGAGGAACAATAAAGAAGATAGTAGACTGGAAACAACACAAGTGAGAAAACAAAAGAGAAAAATATTTAATGTAATGGGAAAGAAAGAAAACGGTCAACATGGAATTTCATATTCAATGAAAATGTCTTTCAAAAGAGAAAGTAAAATATAGACTTTTTAGACATGCAGATGCTAAAATAAGTTTTCACTTGAAGACTTGTGAGGTAAGAAATTTTAAAGAAGTTAATTCTTTTAAGGCAAAAGAAAAATGACATTGATAGAAATATGGATTTACATTATACAAATAAATGAAGAGCAATGGAAATGGTAACTCTAGGGGAAATATCAAAGATTTTTCTTTTTATTTAAATCAATTCAAAAGATAATTGAATTGTTTAAATATGTGGGATACATAATATACATTAACACACATATATAAATATATATGTAACACACCTATATTAACATGTATTTGTTCACACACATATTAACATATATAAACACACATAGTAACATTTGCTTGTTAACACACATGAACATATGTATGTTAACATATATACATATTTATATATTGACATATATGTCAATATATGGATTAATATGTCAATATATGTGTATATATGTTAACATATATATGCACATAAATATGTAAGTTGTATGACAATAGTGTCATAAAGGCCAGGAAGGAAGAAATGGAAAATTTCTTCTATGATAAGATTGTTGTGCTATAAACGAAATGCTGTAATATCAATTGGAGTTAGGCTATATTAAATGAATGATGAATATGATAAACCCAAAAGAAACCAATAAAATAAGAAAATAAAGAACTATACATAATAAACCAACAAAGGAGATAAAATGAAATCATAGAATTTATTAATCAAAAAATGTAGAAAAAAGTAAAAAGAGAACAAAGAACATTTATGGCAAATAGAATCCAAAAGGAAGATTATAGTCTCAGTACTAATATAAATAGACACGTTATATGCAAGTGTTCCAAATAGTACAAATAAATAAGAAAAATTGTCAGAAAAAATAAAATTGATAAAAAAGATTGAATAAAAGTAAAAACAAGACAGACCTAACTATACTTATTACAAAAAAGCTAACTTTAAATAACAGGACATTTATTATTAATAAATAATAATAAGACATTGAAAAGGAAAGAAGGAAAAAAATATGCCATCCTAACTGTAGGTAGAAGACTTATTAGAGAATAAAAAATCAAGCCACATGATGGGATAAAAATATTTGTAATGAAAATATCTGAACAGGACTTGTATCTGGAATATATTAAAGATTCTCAAAACTTAATAATAAAACAAAAAAAATAAACAAATAAAAATTTTCCTCAGATACTGCATTAAAGAGAATACATAAAGAGATGAAAAGCATATGTAAAGATTCTCAGTATTACTCAGGAAAAGCTAATTTAAATTAAAATTACAATATATACCACTATACTTCTATTAGACTGGCTATAAAGACTGTCTATACCAAATGATAGTATGAATGTGTTGGAATTGCAAATGTTATACACTACTGGTGCGAATATAAAATGGTACATGCAATTTAGAAAATAGTTTGACAATTTCTTAAAGTATTAAACATATCTACCATAAAATCCAGATGAATGAAAGTATACATTCATAACAAATACTCGTGCACAGGAGCTCACAGCAGTTTTACTTGTAATAACTTTAAACTGGAAATGGCTTATATGGCAATCAACAGATAAAAAGATAAATTATGTAATATCCACATAATGAAAGACTTCTCAGCAATTAAAAAGATTTAACTACTGATATACAACAACATGGATGAATCTCAAAATGATTATGCTGAGTACAAGAAGTCAGAAAGAATTATGTGTGATTTCATTTACATAAATCTTTAGAAACGGCAAACCAACATAGTACAGAAAGATGAACGGTGTTGTCTGGGGAAGGTGAAAGGATAAGGAAGTGGGGAGGGTGGGATTACAAGAGACATGAAGCAGTATGGAGATGATGCATGTTCACCTTCTTGATTATAGTGAGGATATCTTTTGTGTAGACATGTATCAACATTTGCCAATGGTGCTTGTTAATTGTGTTTAATCTATTAACATCAATTTAACCTGTATAAAGCTGTAATATTTTTTAAAAGATATAACAACAGATGGGAAGTGAGAATGTTAGTAGGTAGCAGGGAGTCTGTATTTTTTAGTCTATGGAAAATTGAATTTTTAATTAAAATTACAACTCTAAAATCTGCACCAGATGAAGTTCATATTACAAGATAACTCACTGAAACTTTTAAAGTACAGACAATCTCCATAGTCTTCACATTTCTGGTACATATTCAAAGACCCACTGATTTTAAATATTTTTAATTTAATTTTTAAAATAATGTTAGGATTACAGAAGAGTTGCAAAGATATTACTGATACTTTCTGTGTACTTTTCATCCCAGCTTTCCCTCATTTTAGCATTTTATGTAACCAGGGCACATTTGTCAAAACTAAGAGGTCAACAATGGCACAATATTGTAAATGAAACTATTAACTTAATCTGGATTTCACCAGTTTTCCTGGTAATATATTTTTTCTTATTCCAAGTTTCAATCAAGGGGCCCATATTATATTCAGTTTCCATTGTGTCTTTGACACTTCCAATCTGTGATGGTTTCTCAGTCTTTCTTTATTTTTCATGACATAGAAACTGAAGAGTGCTATTCATGAATTTTGTAATATGTTCTACAATTTTGGTTATTTCAATGCTTTCTCATTATTCAACTGGAGTAATGAACTGTGGAATAGTACCACAGAGGTAAAGTTTTTTCATCATATCTTATCAAGGAGAACATGATATTATGGCTTTCTACTGGTGATGTTAACCTTCATCTCTCAGATAAGGTAACATAACCCAGTTTTATATACTATAGATCTCCTTCTTCCTTTGTAATTAATAAATATTATGGGGTGTTACATGAAGACTATGCAAATATTCTGTTTGCCTGAAACTTTTACCCACTAATTTTAACATTCATGGTGGATTGTGCATTTATGCCTGTGGCATTCTAATAGTGATTTTCTGTTTTCCTCAATTATTTAACATTTTTAAAATGGATTTATTCTGTAAGAGTTGTCATCATCTGTATATTATTTATTCAATCATTTCTTTATATCAATATACACTCATGGATATTTATTTGTACTTTAGTCTAAAGCCAATACTATTTTTATTTATACTTTCTTCAAGCTGTTTGAGTGTTGACCACTTGGGGTTCTTTCAGACTGTCTCTTGTGTATCATTCCCAACAGCATTCATCATTCCCGGCGCCAGTCCTGGCCACTTAATATCTTAGAGGGATAGTTTTATGCACGCTTGTTTTCACTAGATGAGAACCAAACATCTCTGGAGTTCCTTCCTGGTCCTGCTCCTTATTTCAGAGGGGTAGATTTTTAAAAAACAAAACAAAATGACAAAAACAAATTGTCTCCTGTGTACTTTTGATAAGCTCTTATCTTTGTGTTTTAGTTGTTGTTAGCCTTTCTTACCTTCTGCCACCACGAGTTGTTTCAGGGTCCTCTCGTCTTTTACCTTTTCCAGACTTGGAATAAATTGTGAACTACTTTTCCAAGGAGCCCTTGTCCCTTTTACCAAATAGTGGTAGTTAGGAACTATTTTCCTAGTCCTGGGTACACTCTTTATTACTGGAGTGTCATCAGTTGTAGGCCCACTCCACCGACAGAATGTGGAAATAAATGTATCTGTACTAGCTCATGTTTATACATATTTGTGTATTTATTTCTTTATTAATCTGTGTTTATATATAATGTATATATATGCACATCACATATGTGAATAATGTCAAACATACACACACCCCAGAATAAAGCAAAATATGAGTTCATACTGATATATCTGATCAGTCCACAGGCGTTAACACCACAGGATTCATTTCATTATTACTCTTCTGCTCCTTTGAAATTTTTTTCCAACTAAATAAAAAATTGGTTTGTATTATCTACAATACTTTTACATATTTGCTCAAACCTCATATATGTGTAGTTTCATAATTGCTAATACATATCCCTGTGCGAAACAAACTTGTTTACTAGAGTACATTGCTTTTTGTACAATTCTCTTTCTTTGCAATATCCAGTCAAAACATCTTTCCAAAGTAACTAAAAAAAGTCAGTTCCTTTACTTACTTGCTTAAATATGGTTTTATCATTTATTTGTAATACAATAAAATTCATTTTTTTATACAGTCTCTATTCCATTCTGGGTCCCCAGACATCATATTTTTGTTTTGTTTTGTTTTGTATTTTTTTGTTGTTGTTGTTGTTGAGACGAAGTCTCGCTCTGTTGCCCAGGCTGGAGTGCAGTGGCGGGATCTCAGCTCATTGCAAGCTCCGCCTCCCGAGTTTACCCCATTCTCCTGCCTCAGCCTCCCAAGTAGCTGGGACTACAGGCGCCCGCCACCTCACCCAGCTACTTTTTTTGTATTTTTTAGTAGAGACGGGGTTTCACCGTGTTAGCCAGAATGGTCTCGATCTGCTGACCTCGTGATCCGCCTGTCTCGGCCTCCCAAAGTGCTGAGATTACAGGCTTGAGCCACCGCGCCTGGCCTTGTTTTGTCTTTAAATGTGCAATATAATTCACTCTGTGGATACGCTTCTGTGGGCTTAGAAGTGTATAGTCATGTATCCATCATACAGAACATTTTCATCATCCTCAAATGTTTCATCTGATGTCCCTTTGTAGTTAACCTATCCCTCCACCCCACCTCTCAACAACCACTGATCTAAATACTATCCCTACTGTTTTACTTCTTCCATAATGTCATATAAATGAAATAATGCAGTATGTAGCCTTTGTGAACTGACTTCTTTCACTTAACAAAATGCATTTGAGGTTTATTCACATTGTTTCATGAATCAATAGTTTATTCTTTTTTATTACTGACTAGCATTCAGTTATATAAATGTTATCCAGTTTGTTCATTCATTCATTGAAGGATATTTGGATTGTCTCCAAATTTTAGTGATTATAAATAAAACTGGTATAAACTGTTGTACTCTGATTTGTGTCAACATAACTTTCCAGTTAACTAGGGAAAATTCCTAGGAATTAGGTTGCTGAGTCATCTGGTATGTGTTCTATTCATTTTTTTTTTTTTTTTTTTTGCCAGTTTTTATTTTTGTCCAAACTTCTTTTAATTGAGATAAAATTTAGTAAGTATTTTATGGAGTTCAATACATTTAGAAATTTCTTTTCTTCTTATAACAAATGCCAATATCACAATTTAGAACATTTCAGTCATCACATGAAGTTTTAAAATTTTCATTTATATTCAAACCATTTCTGCCACATATATATATATATATATATATATATATATATATATATATATATATACACACACACATACATACACAAAGAAACAAACACTAGTCTTACATTTTTCTCTATAGATTAGGTGTATCTGATCTAGAATTTCATCAGACAAATGAAAATATGTAGTCATATTTTATATTTTATTCAACATCGTGTTCTTAATATTATTTCATTTTATTAATTATAAATCATTCCTTTTTATGATTTTCCATAAAATGAATTCATCAAAATTTGCTTATTCATTCAGTTATTTATAGACATTTGGGGATTTTTTTTTTTCAAGTTTTTTGTTGTTGTTGTTGGTAGGTGAATAAAAATAAAATTAGGAATAATTGGATATATAATTTTGTAGAAAAATGGCTTCACTTATTTTAGATAAATTTGTAAAAATGAAACATCTGGGTCATAGTGTATTTTAACTTTGTATCTTACAAGCATTTTTTTAAGGTGCTTCCAACATTTTACATAATTACTATTAGAGTATTAGAGTTCAAATTTCTGTGTGTCTTAACAATGGTGCAATATTTTTACTTTGGTTATCCTTGTGGTTATGACACAGTGTCTCATTGTAGTTTTAGTTTTCATTTTCCTGAGTAAATACTTTAGTTTTCATTTTTCTGATGGGTAAAGACTTTGAACACCTTCTCATTTCTTTATGAAATATTGTTTTTAAGTATCTGCTTAAGTGTCTGCTCAGTTTTAAATTGCTATATTTAGTTCTAAATATTTATTATCAAGAATTCTTTATATATTTTCTATATATTTGTTAGATAAATATATTGGGAATATATTTTAATCAATTATTGGCCTTCTCTTCCATTTTCTAAATAAGCTATCTTTATGGACAGGGTAGTTTTAAAATGGAAATCCAATTTTAAATTATTGTTTCCCTTTTACATATGTGAACTTTTTGTCCTAAGAAAATTTTGCTGACCCAGCTTATGAATACATTCTGCTAGTTTTTCATCTAGAAGATTTTTAGTTTTAGCTTTTACATTTAATTTAAAATCTGGCTTACTGGGCCGGGCACAGTGGCTCACACCTGTAATCCCAGCACTTTGGGAGGCTGAGGCAGGCAGATCATGAGGTCAAGAGATCAAGACCATCCTGGCCAACATGGTGAAACTCCGTCTCAAGTAAAAAGAGAAAAATTAGGTTGGCATGGTGCCACACACCTGTAATCTTAGCTACTCAGGAGGCTGAGGCAGGAGAATTGCTGGAACCCGGGAAGCAGAGGTTGCAGTGAGCAGAGATCATGCCACTGCACTCCTGCCTGGTGACACAGCAAGACTCTACCTCCAAAAAAAAAAAAAAAAAACTATCCTAGTTTTCTACTATACTGCATCCTGTTTTCTACTATATTAACTTACAATTCTGTTAGCTTTGCTGTATTATTAATTCTTGAAAATAACTATATTTTTGCAAACAGTTGCATTTCTTTTCAGTTTTCATAAATATAATTTTTTTATCACATTTTTTAACAAAGTCCTCAAGGACGATGCTAAATTTACCATTTTGCCTTTTTATAGGTGAGGAACATTTAAAACTTCACCATCGCACCATTAATGATGAGGAATTACTTTTATACTTCTGATTTGCTGAGAAGTTTTATCCAGAATACATATATAATCTTTGGCAAGTTTTTTTTTTCCTTCATTTACATAGATGATGAATTTTTTTCTCTAGCTTTTTAATGTGTTGATTTATATTGGTTGATTTTCAAATGTTAAACCAACCTGTCATTCCTGAAGTTAGTTCTCCTGGTAGTGTTATATTGATATATTTTTTATCGGGGGAATCTGCCTCCAATATTTCAACATATGTTCTTTCTGTTTTCTCTAAATGTCGGCCAGTCTGAGAAATAAAGAGAAAGAGTACAAAGAGAGAAATTTTACAGCTGGGCCACCGGGACTGACATCACATATCGGTAGGTCCGTAATGGCCCACCTGAGCCTCGAAACTAGCATGTTTTTATTAAGGATTTCAAAAGGGGAGGGAGTGTATGAACAGGGAGTAGGTCACAAAGATCACATGCTTCTGAGGCCAATAAAGATCATAAGGCAAAGGGTAAAGCAAAGATCACAAGGCAAAATTAGAATTACTGATGAGGGTCTGTGTCTAGCTGTGCACGTATTGTCTTGATAAACATCTTAACAGAAAACAAGGTTTGAGAGCAGAGAACCGGACTGACCAAAATTTACCAGGCTGGAATTTCCCAATCCTAGTAAGCCTGAGGGTACTGCAGGAGTCCTTATCTCAACCACACAAGGCAAACACTCCCAGAGCAGCTGTTTATAGACCTCTCCCCAGGTATGCAATTCTTTTCCTAGGATCTTAATATTTAATATTCCTTGCTAGGAGAAGAATTTAGCGATATCTCTCCTACTTGCAGGTCCGTTTATAGGCTCTCTGTAAGAAGAAATGTATGGCTCTTTTTGCCCAACCCCGCAGGCAGTCAGACCTTATGGTTATCTTCCTTTTTCCCTAAAATTGCTGATATTCTCTTCTTTTTAAGGTACACTGATTTCATATTGTTCAAACACACGTGCTTTACAATCAGATTTCATATTGTTCAAACAAACAAGTTTTACAATCAACTTGTACAGTTAACGCAATCATCACAGGGTCCTGAGGTGACCTACATTCTCATTTTACGAAGATAATAGGATGAAGAGATTAAAGATAGGCATAAGAAATTATGAGAGTATGATTTGGGAACTGATAAATGTCCATGAAATCTTCACGATTTATATTCCTCTGTCGTGGCTCCAGCCTTTCCCTCCGTTTGGGGTCTCTGGCACCCCACAATATATTTTATATATTACTGGCTTAAATTTGCTGATATTTCTTGAGAATTTTTCAATTTAAATACATGAATGATATTAATCTATAACTTTGTTTATCAGGAATGCTTTTGGAAGTTTTTGAAAGCTGAATTAGATGCTTGAGGAAGACTTCACTTATTTTCGAATTAATCAGTGATTTTGCTTAAATATTTGAAATAATTTACTAATTGAGCAATCTGGGCTTAGAATTTTTGTGGAAAATTTTTAAATTATAAATTTAAAAAAAACAACATAGGAGTATTCAAAGCTTATATGTTGTCTTTTGGTAGGTTTGGTCACCTACATTTTCCAAGAAAATGATTCTTCTGAATCCCAAATATTATCAAAAGCTTATGCATACTATTTATAGTTATGAATTAATTATATGTTTAATATTTATAGAATCTATAGTAATGACTTTTTTTTTTTTTTTTTGAGATGGTGTCTCACTCTATTGCCCAGGCTGGAGTGCAGTGGTGCGATCTCTGCTCACTGCAAGCTCTGCCTCCCGGGTTCAGGCCATTCTTCTGCCTCAGCCTCCCAAGTAGTTGGGAGTACAGGTGCCTGTCACAATGCCTGGTTAATTTTTTTTGTATTTCTAGTAGAGGTGGGATTTCACCGTGTTAGCCAGGATGGTCTCAATCTCCTGACCTTGTGATCTGCCCACCTCAGCCTCCCAAAATGCTGGGATTACAGGTGTGAGCCACCACTCCTGGCCTCATGTTTTAATTTCTGTTGCTGAAAATATTAGTGTTTTTTTCTTGATCATTCTTGTTATTTGTCTATCCATTCCATTAATCTTTTTAAAGGACTAACTCTGTATTTTATTAATCTGAATTGTATTTCATTGATTTTTGCTATTCTTTTCTTGTTTCTAAAAACTAATTTGTTCTTAAAATTTTTTAATATAGTTTTCTGGCTTCTTTAATTTGCTCATCTGACTTTTAAGTTGAAAATTTAGCTCACAGATTTTATACCTCTCCCCTCCCCTTTTTTAAAAATAATGTAAGCCTTTAAAGCTATACATTTTCCTCCATGCAAATATTTAATTTTATCCCCTAATAATTTTGATATATTGTACTTTAACTTTCATTGAACTGGAAATAATTTCTATTTTCCCTTGTAATTTACTTTTTTAACCAGTAGTTCTAGTTAAGAGAATATTGCTTTATTTCCAAATATTTTTGGGGAATAGCTACGTATATTTTTTAGATATCTAATTCAATTTTGTTGGGCAAATAGTAGATACTATGTATGATTTCAATACTTTGAAATGTATTGAGTTAATAATTTGCATATATTATAGTTCCATGGTGATCTGTAAATATCAATTAGATTATTTTTGTTGATTATGTTGTTCAAATCTTCTACAATATTATATTTTGGTCTATTTGCCTTATCAATTATTGAGAGAAGGATGTCAAATTCTTCACTATTATTACAAATGTATACTTTTTTTCTTTAGTGGTGCCAATTTTGCTTTCACGAATTTTGATGCTCTGGCATTTAGTATATATTTAGAAAAATTAAATTGACCATTTTATCTTTATGAAGTGCCTTTCTTTATCTCTGGTAATACTCCTTATACTGCAGTTTGGTTTGTCTAAAGCTAATATGGCCACATTAACTTTTTGAGTTTATATTTTGCATGCTATATCTTTTTCCATTATGTTATCTGAACTTTTCCATGACTTTGTATTTGAAAATGCATCTATTGAAAACATGTTGTATATCGCTTTTATTTTTAAGTCTTACAAGTTATGTCCTTTTTACAAACATGCAGTCAATGTCATGCAATTTAATTGCTGTCTATAAAATCCAACTACTTTTGCTACATGTTTTATAATTATTTCCTCTGTTCTTTGTCTCCTTATCTTCCTTTTCTATCATTGCTTGGATTAATTGTACACTTAGAGTTTTCATTTTATCTAATCTATTGTATTTTTTCTATATTCTTTTATAGTTTGCACTAGGAAGAATGAGTTGTTTAGCTTCAGGAACAAGTACTAAGAATAGTAGTACTCTGAATTTTATAAGATTTTAATTATGTTTATAAAAAGCATACAATTTGTCAACTAACAAGATGTTGGTGTGACATTAACTGCTCTTTTAAGTAAAATATATTTAATTAAGAATTTTTAAAAAGCAAAGGAAAAGTAAAACAGAACTTAAGCTCATCCAATCAGAAGGAGTCAACAGTCTTATACTTATGTAACTAGAGACTTGAGTAAGGTGAAAAACAACAAAAAAAGCAACTTTATAACTGCAACTAATCAAATAATTGCTAAATTTGGTGGCTGCTTTTTCTCAATAAGCTGCTTCTGGAGTGGGGGAGGAATAGTAGTACTAAGCAATATGAGAACATGAGATCTGTGGTTAGATGTGTTTCATTAATTTTAAAAAGTTCACAGTCATTACTGCTTCAAATATTTCTTGCCTTTTATCTTTCTTTCTTTTTCTGTTTTTATATCAGTTATGTCTGTATTGCAGTTTTTAAAATTGTTCTGTCATTCTTGGATGTCATGTTCTGTTTTTTCATTTTTTTTTTCTTTTTGCATTTTATTCTGGTACTTTTTACTGCCATACCATCAAGTTCACTGATTCTTTCCTTGGTCATTTCCAGTCTAATATGCATCCATCTAAGACATTCTACATTTTCTTACAATGCTTTCCATTTGTAGAATTTTCTGTTGATTCTTTCTTAAAATTTCCATTTCTTGATGCACATTACCCATCTGTTCTTTCTTATAATAGTAAACTTTTTTCTATGGTGGCACTTAGCATATTAACCATAGTTATTTTGAGGTTGTCTGTCTGATAACTTCAACATCTGTGTCAAATCTGAGTCAGGTTCTCATCTTTGTTTTATCTCTTCAGGCTTTTTCCTCAGGGCCTAGGGCATGCCTCGTGGTTTTTGCCAGAAACCAGATATGTTTATCAGATAACAGAAATGAAGTATAATATTTATCTACTGGGAGAATTTGTGTTAATTTAATTAGAATGTGGGCTTTCTTTCTTGATCTCTACAATGTACATGGCAGAGGCTTTAAATTTTTCTGCTGTTCTTTTTGCCACTCCTCATGACTTTGTGCTTCTTAAGTATTCCTTATTAGAGAGAGTCTGTATCTTGCAACTTTTTCAGCTGTTACCCACTATTATTAAATACATGAGCTCTGGTGGTGTAATGTTAACATGTGAGGAAGGAAGGCTTTTTATAACCTTAAAATTTATCTCAGTCTTTTAGTATGTTGTGTCTCTGGCCTGTGACCTGTGTAAGTTTTTTTTTTTTTTTTTTTTTTTTCTTGTGTGTCTTTTCCCCTTCTTATCTGATATAGAAATACTGGTAGAGGCTAGGGTGGGAAGAAAGACTTTCTATTAAGGCTCTAGAAAACTCTAGTACAGTCTTCTTCAGGATAGTAGGCCTTTGTTAATGTCATGGTGTTAATTCACAAGGATTACTCCTTTTGTCACCCTTCTACAGTCATGGGGAGATCTTTCTTGCATCTTCACCATGGTGGGTTGAACATAAAGCTGATGAAAATGAGGGGTCTTCTAAAGGCTACAGCCCCTAGAATTTTCTCATATTCAACGTAGCCCACACTCAGCCTTCAATTATTTATCAAAACTACTATTCATTTTGTTCCAGTGGCTTCTGCTCCATGTAAAGGCATCTCGACTATTACTTTAGGTTCACATGTTTCTCCAGATTTCAGGACAACAGTTTGTCCTGCTACCTCAGTTATCTGATGGATATTAGAAACATTTTTGATTTTTAGTTTGTTCAGCTATGATTGTTCCATAAGGAATGGAGTGATGTCTTCAACGTTCTTTATATAATGGACATAAAACTTAGAACTCCTGCCATTAGTTTTTAAAGCCAAATTATTAATTATATCTCAAATATATATTAAAAGTAAGTTTCATTTCTACTTGGCATCCTGTCAAGAGATTTTTGAAGAGCAAATTACAAACAGGCTTTGTTTGTTTGTTTGTTTTACAAGGTGGTTTAGAAAGTCTTAATCTTGGAAAGAAACTTTCAATCTCACTTCCCAATCATTCAGTGGCTTAGGTGTCTTCTTGGTCATCTTGGTCTTCATAGGTTTGGTTTTCTCTTGTGCTAATTCTGCAGGTACACAGAATGAAAGATTTATGTAGGTATGACTTCTTCCACCTAGATTTCAAACGATGTTGTGGATAGTCTGGGGATCCAGGCAGAGACTTCTCACAAGAAAGGAGCCACTGTGGAAAGTCCCCAGTAAGGCAATGTTTATTAGATCCATGGAAGCAGGGCCACCTCAAGACACCAGAACTGTAGAGTTACCAGTGTGCAACACCAATCTGAGGGAGCTGCAAGCAAAAGACACCAAACTGTGAGAGAGACAGCGTGGCCTGTGTTCAGCAAACCCATAAAGGCAGGACTGCGAAAGGCTTTGGGGTCCAATCCTCACCCCACTAGAATGTAGGACACAGAGTCAAAAAAACATTATTTTCCAGCCTTAATACGTAATGTTGTTTTCCCCATTGGGCTTTGGACTTATTAAGGACCTCTTTCTTCGTGTCTATTTCTCCCTTTAGGAATAGGAATGTCTATTTTAGGCTTGTCGCACCATTATATATTGGAAGCACATATCTTGTTAATTTCATGGGTTCATAGTTGAAGAGAGATTTATTTTAGAATGAATTATGACTTAAGTTTCCCCCATATCTAGCTTAGATGTGACTCTGGCCTTTGGACTTGTATACTGATGCTGGAATGAGTTAAGACTTGTGAGGCTATTGGAATGGAACAAATGTATTTTGCATTGTGAGAAGGATGTGAATTTTGGGAACCAAGGGCAGTATACTATGGTTTGAAGGTATCCTCAAAGGTTCATGTGTTGGAAACTTAATTTCCAATGCAACAGCATTTGAAAGTGTGGCTTAATAAGACATGATAAGGTTATGAGGTTTCTGCACTCATGAAAGAGTTTGTCTTTATTGAGGGAGTGAGTTAGTTATCACAAGAGTAGGTGTGTTGTAAAAGGGATTTCAGTCCCCACTTGCTTTCCTGCTCACATGCTGTCTTGTCTTTGCAAGCCTTCTACTATGGTCTGATGCTGCACAAAGGCCCTTGTCAGATTTTGGCACTTTGATATTGGGCTTCCCAGCCTGCAGAACTGTAAGAAATATCTTCCTTTATTATTTTTTTTTAAGAGACAGAGTCTGACTCTATTACCCAGACTGGAGTACAGTGCCACAACATAGCTAATAGCAATCTCTAACTCCTGGGCTCAAGCTATCCTCCTACCTCAGCCTTCCAGGTAGCTAGGACTATAGATCTGAGTCACCATGCCTGGATAATTAACATTTTTTGAGTGGGTAGAGATGGGGTCTTACTATTCTGCCCAGACTTGTCTCAAACTCCTGTCCTGAAGAGATCATCCTGCCTTGACCCCCTCCAAAGTTTTAGGATTATAGGTGCAAGCCACCACACCTGACCATAAATTTCTTTTCTTTATAAATGGCCAAGTCTGTGGTATTTTGTTATAGCAACACAAAATAATATTTGACTTGGTTAATTGAAGTCTGTTCAAAACTACTCTATACACATCATTAATTTTAGAAGACATGAATTCTGACTCTTGCTTTGAAGGTTATCTTCAGACCCAAGACTTAATCCAAACAAGTGGAAGTGGTATAGTGTGGATATAGTCAAGCATTTCTACCCAATATGGACCTAATTACTGGATTAAACATACCTTGTCTGATGCCAGTTTCTCTTGCCCCCAAAATATAAGGAGCCATCCCTGACTTATGTCTAATTGTTCTGGGATCAAGATTCTCCAACCAGAGTCCTTTTACCAGTATCTTAATCTACATTCCTAAGAAAAATGTTCTGATGGCCGGGCACGGTGGCTCAAGCCTGTAATCCCAGCACTTTGGGAGGCCGAGACGGGCAGATCACGAGGTCAGGAGATCGAGACCATCCTGGCCAACATGGTGAAACTCCGTCTCTACTAAAAAAATACAAAAAACTAGCCGGGCGAGGTGGCGGGCGCCTGTAGTCCCAGCTACTCGGGAGGCTGAGGCAGGAGAATGGCCTAAACCCGGGAGGCGGAGTTTGCAGTGAGCTGATATCCGGCCACTGCACTCACTGCACTCCAGCCTGGGCGACAGAGCGAGACTCCATCTCAAAAAAAAAAAAAAAAAAATGTTCTGAGAGGAAAATGACCTTTTTTTTTTTTAAATGTATTTAGCAGATATTTATTTCCTATTAGGCAACTAGATTTCTAGTTATCTCATTTCCAACTGCTTACTACTTGGGCAACCTTAGGCAGGTCATTTAAACTCTCTACACATTGATTTTGTCTGTAAGATGGTCACAGTTAATTTCAACCTGCCTGAAAGTGGTCAATGCAGGTATTAATATATGTGAAAACACTCCATAAAGAGTTAGAGGGCGTAAAACATTGAATCCAAGGTAAAGTTTAGTACAGCACTTTTTGAGATTAATAGATGTTTGACAAATACTAATTTTGCCTTTTCAAGTGTAAAAATATGGGATGGATTAATGAAAAAACAAAAACAAAGGAACGCTAATCATGGCTGTGAATAGAAAAAGCAAAAATCACCAGGTAGAGTGGCTCGCACATGTAAATAGCCTCCCAGCTCTGGAGGCTAAAGTAGGAAGATCACCTAAGGCCAGTTTTATTTTCTAAAACATAAAAATAAAACAACTAGCCTGTCATGGTGGTGCACTACTCCCAATTACTCCAGAGGCAAAGCAGATTCATATACAATCAAGCAATTTTTTTTCTGAGACTGAGTCTTACTATATTCCTCCAGGCTGATCTCAAAAAACTCCTGAGTGCAAGTAATCCTCCTGCCCCAGCCTCCTGAGTAGTTGGGATTATAGGCACATGCCAGCATACATGGCTTCCACTGATTTTTTTTTTTTGAAAATGACCTTTATAATCTAAGAAGCACATCTTACTTTAAGACTTCCCCCATTAATAAAATGTCCTTTCTTATCAAAAAAGTAGAATTTCAAGTTGAATTTAAATTTAGAAATCATGCAGTGTAACCTACATTTCACATTCAAATTTTTGTTACAGTATCCCTAAAATGTAAACTGCTGGCTTCTAGTAAAGGAAAATGTGTGACCTTCAGAAGCAGATAAAGCAGGATATTTCAAGGTAGAAGATGCAAAGCACTGTGAATCAGAGATGTCTAGTTAATTTTGTTGCAGCACAAAATAAAATCCATTCAGAACATATCCACATTTCTTTATCCTCACTGCACAGCTCTACCCCAAACCACTCTCTGCAAATTTCCTATAATGTTGGGATAACCTTTTGACAGAACCTTCTCTGCTCTGTCCCAGCTCTTATCCTTTCTCCTTGCAATACAGAGCAATCTTATTTTAAAAAGCTAATTAGATCTTTTTATCTTGTCTGCTTAAAATTCTTCAATGAGGTTCTATGGCACATGAATAAAATTCAAACTGATCTTGAAACAAAATTTAAACTCTTAGCCATGTTCTACAGCGTCTCTGCATAGTCTTCAGTTTCAACATTCTCCCCAGATTCCTATGTTCTACCTATATGGGCCATAATTTCCTTAGACACACCAGCCCCTTCCTCAGCAAAATACCTATGCATATGTCCTTCCCTCATATTTAAGCATAATTTTCCTCCAGATTTCTGCTTATTTCTACTCCAGAGAGTCTCTGACTAGCCTTATTAAAATAGTTTTCTTCTCATCCTATATTGTTCCTAGCCCAGGACTCTATTCATTTTCTTCATAGCCCATGTCCTAATTTATTATTATAAAAGGATAAGTGGACACATTTTTGAAAGGACATGTTTTGTCCTTTAGACTTTGAACCCATGAAACCATGTTGGCAGATAAATATCTAATTTATTATTATTATTTAACCGCCACAGTATCAGAGCACAGGAAAGTGCCTGGCAAGTGATAGATATTTAGTAAATATTTTTTGAACCAAATTTGCAATTATTTTGATTAAAAATATATAATGTGTAAGGAAGTATTAATAATTGTGTTCAATAGTATAAAATCGAGTTCATATCTATAATTAGCTCCTTGGCGAACAGTTGTAAATTCATAGCTTATCAAAATATTGCAATTATTAGGTATGTATATGCAGGACAATGCTATGTACAAAAATATTGCTTGACCTATATGTTAATATTTATCTTATCATTCAAAAGATTATAGTTTAATTTCTTTTTTTTGTTCTGTTCAAACAACAAACAAGGAGTAAGCTTTCAGATTCTCCATGGCATACAGAAGGAGTTTCAGTTCCTTTTTTTCTTCTCCTTAGTACTGAATTCTAGAAGATGGTCTCAATCTTTAATGAAAGTTTGACAACAACGTATTTCAAATCGCTGTTCCTCAAAACTCCTTAGTCTTAAGGCATAATACATGTCCACCTTGAGATAGGAAGAAGAATTCAATATTTTTGTTTTAGCCATATTAACTTTGAAATATTATTATATATTCACATTAAGTTGTGAAGTCACATTGGATATGTAAATCTATTTCTCAGAAGAATTCTTAATGGCATAAATAGCTATTAGTATTACCTATTATTACACTGAGAAAATCATTTTACTTGTCATTTCACAATCAGATCATATTATTATTATATGTTTTTATAAAACAAATTAAGATTTTGTCTTAATAATATAGTTACTGCTTTCTAAAAAATAGTCAATTAACATTCTTATTGTGTGTGTGACTATTGTAAATAATGTATTTTAAAAATCATGTTTTCAAACTCATGTAAAAATTGTGGATATTTATTTTGGTCTACTTTTTATACTTATTATTTAAGTAGCATTTGTTTGGAGATTACCAGATTTCTTGTATACTCGCACTGTTTGCAAACAATAAGAATATTGTTCTTTCTTTTTAAATATTTTTATCTTACTTTTTTTGTATTATTCCACTATCTATACCTCAGATCTATTCAAATATTTTAAATTCTACATCTAATAATCTCATTATATAGATCTCTTAAGGTCTGTTTTTATTATTTGTTTTTCCGCTAGTATTCTATCTCATTATCTTATCACCATGTATTTTGTTCTTTCTTGAATTATGAAAATTTTATATGAAAAATTATGAGATAAATTTGAAACTTGGAATGTTACTATCTTTTGTCAAAGATTGTTTCCTTAATCAAACTCTAGCCAGGCTCCTCTGAGCCCTCTAAGGTCCCTTCTGAGGCCTCAGAATTGATCTATTAAGACTTGAACAAAACACTAATGTAATTTCTAACAGCTGAAGGCTGAGTTCTTAGGATAATCATAGCTCCCCGTTAAAGTGCATGCCAGAGAAAATTCAAGGCTGCCGAAAGAGTTTATTGTTTGTTCTAGCAAAGACCTGAAGATACGGCCCCTGTCTTCCAGTCCCTGAAGGGGCAGGAGTCTAACTTCCATAAGCTCTGGTTAACAAATGCCAGTGGATCTCACATGAACCTACACCCCTGCTTCCCAAATTTTGGAAGTTTTCATTCTCTTGCCTCTACTAATCCTTTGCTTGCCTCCCTTCCTATGTTCTCATTCTTCCTATAAAATGCCAAGTCACTTAAGTACAAATTGAATTTGAGTTCAGTTCTCACTAGATTCTTTTCCTTATAGCATATTACTGATTAAAACAGCATAGTACTGAGTAAAATCTATTCTTATCACTCTTAACTAGTGTCCAGCTTTATCTTTGACACTTTCCAGGAATGATTTACATTTGCTTCTATTAAGTGACCAGGTTTATGCAAGTTTCTTACAGCAGTTTCAGGGATTGAGATAATATGAAACTGGGTTTTGACCCTATTAAGGCCAGTCTCCTTTGCTTACCCTCATTCTTAGATATAGCTTGTCAATTTTTTGTTTTTTGTCTGTTCCAGTTTTGTCTTTTGACCACTTCATTTGGAATTGGCACATTCCTCTAGAGGAAATCTGAGGCACTGGGTTTGTCTCTTGTTTCCTTCTTCTGTCAGATATTGGCCCCTTTTCTTCATGGTCGCTTTAGTTCCCCAATCTTTTTAAAGTAGATTTTTTTTAACAGGTTTAATCATTGTCTTCACAGGTGTTTATGAGGATTGAGAAAATTAATTTTCGTAAGTTAGGTGATTTCCCAGAATATAACACTAAAGTATTAATGCCACATTTTCTTGGCTTATAAAAGTCATTATATATTTATAATTATAATAATTAATTAAATATAATTATAATAGAATATGATATATAATTAACTTACTAGTAATGCCAGACAATTAGTGCTATACTTCCTAGTGCCTCATGGCTTCTACAAATTGTTAGGTATTTTTTCTTCTTGTTCCTTTATTGTCTGTTCCCCTTAATTTGTCTCACTTTCACATTCCTTAGGAAAGTAAATCAGGGTAGTTAATTTTTATCCAGATAAAATGGAATTGGTTTATAGTACCTGCAAGATAATGGAAAGCCAGCCTATAGACCTTTGAGTTACAATGTTCCAGTGAGCTTGGCCTTGGTAGTCAGTATTGCATGATATAAACAGAATGTCTTATGCTCAAAAACACCTCCGCATGGCTTGTTAAATGTGACATGGATTCAAATCTCCCCAGAAGACACTTTACTTGGCAGATCTATCTTCTCTTACTTGTAGGTATAGATTGTCCTGTAAAACAATGTATGCTTTTGTACAAGAGCGTCATTAAAAGACATGGGCATGAGAGACAAGGTCCCTCTAGGCTGACATAGTGTCCTCTGCCACCAATCAGGTACACAACTTTCTGTTAAATGTTCAGTGAGCCAAGCCACTACCCTGAAGCTTCCGCTTGTTATTTCAATTTCTCCCACTTAAATGTAAATAGTCATCAAAAGATTACCAAACATCTGAAGAAAATTTAACGCAAAAAACAAAGCCAAAAAGAAAAAGAAAAGCAATAAATTTTGGATAAAACAAAAAACAATATAGAGAGCTAAGGAAAAGAAAAAAACAAATTAAAAAGGAATTAACATCCTCTGAAAAATAAGAGCAGATCTCTGATATATGGAAAGAAAACCAGTCCAGACAAGTTGAAGTTGAGAAGTTTGTTTCAAGTCACAGCAGCCCCAACTGAGGACAAAGAAGAATACTGGTAATAAAAAAAGGGGAAAATCTATAAATTTAATAGTATAAGTCCCCACAAATCCTTCCCATAAATGTGTTTGTGAATTCTAGCTACCAGGTTTATCCCTTTAGGCAGAAGTATAAAAAGCAAAGATACAATGGGGTTTTGTTGTTGTTACTGAGTCAGTAATTTTCAGGAAAAGGCCAAGGCTTCCTTTATTTTGAAAACTACAGCTGGACCAACTGGACAGGCTACTCAGGCTTTTTTTTCTTTTCTTTTCTGGGTATAAAGTAGGTATGTGTTTCTCTGTATCTGTGTGTATTTTCCCCCATCTGTGTGATTAAGTTCAAATGTAATTGTCATGATGCGAGGGCAAGGTATAAACTGCTTTCACACTTCAAATATGGTTAAGATGTTGTTCCAAATATGTATATAAATCTGTTTTATTAAAATCAATCACTTCTTTGGAAAATTTGAGTCTGAAGTATTTTGAATGTCCAATAAACTGAATAGAGTCACTGGAAACCTGTGTTGACAATTTTTTTTTTTTTTCTTTTTTAAAGAAAAGAGCATGCAGGACGATTTTTAGAAAATTCCTGAACAGGCCGGGAGCGGTGGCTCAAGCCTGTAATCCCAGCACTTTGGGAGGCCGAGACGGGTGGATCACGAGGTCAGGAGATCGAGACCATCCTGGCTAACACGGTGAAACCCCGTCTCTACTAAAAAATACAAAAAACTAGCCAGGCGAGGTGGCGGGCGCCTGTAGTCCCAGCTACTCGGGAGGCTGAGGCAGGAGAATGGTGTAAACCCGGGAGGCGGAGCTTGCAGTGAGCTGAGATCCGGCCACTGCACTCCAGCCTGGGCGACAGAGCCAGACTCCGTCTCAAAAAAAAAAAAAAAAAGAAAATTCCTGAACAAAGCTTACATTTCAATACTAAGCTCTAGTTTTTATTTACATTAGTAAAGGAAATTAAAAATAAAAATCATTTTGATTATTATCAAGATTATATACCTCCACAACCATAAAATAAAATTTTCTGAGGTTTCTGGGCTAAACATAAATTTAGAAGTCACTAAGTCCTGCTCTCAAAAAACTGAATTTCAGAGAAAGCAAATAACTTCCTAGAATCCCATAACTTCTTATGACAAAGCCCAAATAGAATCTAAATTCTTATGTAATTCTAATCATATAGATTTTTCAAATCATCAGGATATTTCAATAACACTTTCTGTTTGAAAAACTGAAATACAACTGTTTCTTTTTTAGGCTTGGTTTCAGATTTCCACTCCTTTACTCAAATATCACTAGGAAAATAATATTTTAGAGTTTTTAGAATGCAAAGTTGAAATCTTGATTTTTCACATTTTGTGTTTTATGTTTTTGTGAAATTTATTTCTTAAGATGCATCTGAGTCTGTTTGTGCTGCTATAGTAGAATACCTCAGGTGGGGAAATTATAAAGAATAGAACTTTATTTTTTCACAGTCCTGGCGGTCGGGAAGTGGGTTCAGTTGTCTGGTGAGGGCTGTGTCCTCCAGAGGGAAGGAGCGCTGTATCTCACGTGGTAGAAGGTAGAAGGGGAAGCCAGTTGAATGTTGCATGAAGTCTTTTTAATGAGGGCCGTAAACCCATTCACAAGGGAGGAGTCTCATGGCCTGATCATCTTTTAAAGGCCTCCCCTCTTAATGCTATCACATGCACAACATCTGAATTTTGCGGGGAACACATTCAAACGACAGCAGGATGCAATATGAAAAATCTTTGCTCATGGTCAAAGACTCTATAGATTTTATTTTTGTTGTTGTTGTTTTGTAATTCATTTATTCTTTCAGTGATGACTTTCTGAAGGCCTCATATTGGATAGTACAAATATCAAAATAAATCAGGCATAATATACACCCCAGTGAGCTTTCAATCTGTTAGGGGGAAACTGATACATAAACTGTAAATAGAATACTAAGATTCTGGAGTCACTGTAGAAGTAAACAGAGGGTACAGTTGTATACAAAGGAAAGAGTGGTAAATTGTATCTCTGGAATCCAGGAAAAACCTCACAGAGATTATATGACTTTACTCTTGAACAATGAGTAGGCTTTACTCATAGAGATAAGGTGACATAGAGATTGTAGTGATCGTGAGGGTAAGGGGGTGGTGGTGGGAGAATTTCAAACAAAAAGATCACTCTTAGAAAAACAAACTTTCAGAACTGCAAATATTTGGTATGGTTAGAGAGTGATATCTGATGAGAATTTCAGTAAGGGATGATGTTAGAGGCAGAACCTGACACCTCCTTCGTACATTTTTTAGGTAATTGAATATGTTGTTTTTCTCCTATAGGTAAAAGTGAGTAACTGAAGCAAGAAGTAGAATATTTATATTTTATAAATGTATAAAATGTATTAACAGTTAATTGAAGGGAATAAATACTTAGTTCTAAAATACTGGGCAATTATTCTAGCCTCTAATCCTTAAAATTAATGCCATCATGTGTGGGAATGCAAAAATCTGACTATATGCACTTGCTTTAGTGGGTGTAGATTAGGAAGCGATGGTCACACACAGGATTTGGGAAGAGAGAATTAGGTTAATTTTCTACATCACTGGTTTCCTGAGGAATAGAATACTGAAAAATTGGCTGTTTGGGAAAGGAGAAAGTTGTAGTTTCAGTTAAACAAATTTTAGGGAAAATTAAAAATGTTGATTAGAGAGTTGCATATATAGATGAAACCCAGGAAAATAATTATCTGGAAAATAGAAGTCACCCTACATACATATGGGAAGAAAAGAGGAGCAATATACAATTCTAGGATATATTTCTACTTAAAAATTATTCTTTAAAATATTGATAAAAATAGAATACTTTATTAGTACTAATAAAAAATTCTTTAAAATATTGATAAAAATAGGGCATATAAATAGTATTAAAATATTCTTAAAATACTGATAAAAATAGGACATTTTATTAGTACTAATAAAAACATTCTTTAAAATACTGATAAAAATAGGACATTTTATTAGTACAAATAAAGTCTAACTCTTTCCTGAGCTTCATAAATGTGCTACAAAAAGTGGTTCATTTCCAATTTAAGTTTGCTGAATCTTTAAATAACTCCAATATTATTCCTCACTTCCCCTTTTATAAGAAAGGTCTATATTACAAAAACAAGCCTCCTGAAATCATTTTTAAAACAGCAAGTGTTTGATTTTTACAAGTTATACACATTCAGAATCAGTCTTTCTCTGTACATGAAAGTGTTGCCTGGAGTCCCTGAAATATTCTCAATAATCTTTAAATATTTACTTAAAATTAGAACATTCTCTTGTCAAAAAACCTTACCAATTATCTTACCTAACTCTTCAAATAAACAAACACTTTGACATGTTGGTGTTTTACTCCAATGGATTGCATTATTTATATAATTAAATAAATAAGTGGGTAATGGAAAAACACCATGCACAAGATTTTTCTAAGGGTTTGGTAATAGTAAAGCAGCTATCTTCAAATGTTACTTATTTTTGTTATTTTTTTTTTTTTTTAGTGGAACAAGTCATATCCTTGTATCTTAGATTTGTTGCTCTACATCGTTTCTGATGTAACAGAACATCATATATGGTAGAACCATAAAAATATCTAACTCGATATGAATTTCAGTATAGTCATGATAAAGATACACTCTTATTGCAAGATATACTAGCAATAAGAATCCATGCTTATAGCTGGTTCTACATCCATGATCAAATTATGTGTTTCAATGTTTGGGTGATTTAAATCACAATAATCGTGTTATACGTCATATGTCTCTTTCACAAAAAGTGTTTGTGCAAGTTTTTTTTTTTAAGTCTCTTAAGTGAAATATCTTTTGTGGACATATATGTCTTATAATGAAGAAAAATATATAGCATATCCAAAATGATATTCAGTTAACCAATATTTATGAATAACATTAATCTTTTAAACATGATATTTTAAAATGGCTAGGTGCAATGGTTCACACCCATAAACCCAACATTTTGGGAAGATGAGGCAGGGGAATCACTTGAGGCCAGGAGTTCAAGACCAGCCTGGGCAACATGGAGAAAGCCCATCTCTACTAAAAATACAAAAAGTAGTTGGATGTGTTGACATGAGCCTGTAGTTCCAGTTACTCTGGAGGCTGAGGTGGGAGGATCCCTTGAGCCTGTGAGATGGAGGTTGTAGTGAGCCGAGATCATGCCACTGTACTCCAGCATGAACAAGAGCATGAAACTCTGTCTAAAATAATAATAATAATAATATGAAAAATGTAAGATAAATTTATGTTGTATTTCTAAATCTCATATAGAATGAATAATTGTATTGAAATATTTTTCACATTCACATATTTTAAATTACTATACTATCTTTATATATAGAAATTTCCTTTGTCATATTCCTGAGCATTTAAGTGTCATCAAAAAGCTCAATTGTAATTATGTTTATTCAACTAAATATTACCATTTTATACATTAGGTTTTCATATTGAAAGTAATAATTTTCAATTAAAACTGAGACTAGTACAAGCCAGGCGTAATTATAATGGAAGAGAGTCAGGGTCAAGATGTGGGGGTGAAGGGCAGTGAGGCCAGGACCAGGGGGAATGATAACAGTTCTGACATCATAAACAATTCCATTCAGATTCCATTTTATCTTTCTGGTTTACCTTCCAACACCTCCACTGTGAATGTCTGACCACATTAGCTCAGAGTAAGCATATTTGTGTCATGGAGAAGGATATTTGTACTTTCAAGGACAGTTACTGAAAATATTTCCTGCTAAATCATTGACCAATACTACTCAACTTTAGTAGAGTAGCAATCTCTATTTGTATAGAAGCTGGGCACAAGGATTTGATGACTTTTCAGCCCAGTTTGACTGTAACAGATAATTCAAAATAATAGTGCATTAACCAAAATAGAAGTTTATTGTTTTCTCACATAAACAATATAAGGAAGGAAATTGAGGCTGTCATGGAGGCTTGGGTGTTTGAAGTCCTCAGGCACTTGGGCTACTTCTATGATGTTACTTAGCCTTGTGCAAATCCCATTCTTAGAGCAATCCCATAGTCAAACATGGCTGATTCAGCTCAAGCCATCTTCTTTACATTCTAGGCAGTGGGAAGGAAGAAGAGACAATAAGAATAGGTAGGAGATTTTCACCTTTAAAAAAGGTTTATGGAAGAAAATACCGGCCACTTTCTGATTAAGCACCATCTCATTGACTATGCCTAGATGTGAAATGGAATGAGAAATATAAACTTTTTTCAAAGTAGCCATGTATTTACTCATTCATCCTAAGAATGAGGGGAAAAATATTGGGAAGAAAGCAGCAGTATGTACATAACGTTCCAAAATACTGAAAACACACAACCCAAACTATACATACTAAAATTATAAGAGTATTTAGTGAAAAGAAAGTGTTGTACTGTTAAGTCATCAGTTAAGAAAGTGAATTTTGAGACGATAAACTATTACCTTATTATATGTACACATAACAAAGACTAGAGTAACTTAATAATGTACACAATATTATTAAAACCAATTACTTCAAAGTAATCAAGCTGGAAATAGAAGTTCTCTATAATGTAGCCATTAAGAACTCTAGCTTCTGAAGCAGGTTTATTATCTTTGGAATCAGTTTCTAACACTCACTAGCTATACATCTTGGGACATTTTATTTAACTTTTCTGTGTCCTCATCTTCTTATATGTAAAAATGAGATTATAATATTTTGTATCTTATAGGGTTGCTATGAGGAATAAATGAATTAATGTATGTAGTTTTCTTAAAGTCATGCATAGCATTTAATAAGAATTCAACAAATATTTGTTATATGCATATGAAAATAGTTTCATTGTATTTTTATTTTTACTTACAGCATTTAAAATATATTAAAATTAATATCATATGTATATATGAAGCTTATTATAAAGTTTATAGGACATTCGGGCAAATAAAGCAAGAAGTCAGTATCTCCAAAATTGCTTAGATGGAAGTTACTAATAGTTTTCCATGATTAATATTAAAAGCAGAAACCTATACCTATTTCTTGAACTTGCCTGAGTAATAGAGGACAGCGATATCTATGCTTGCTTAAGTATTATTCACTTATGTTTTACTGTGTAGAATCAATGCATCAGCCGAAGATTTATGAAATGGTATTACAAATGTTGTAAGTGGTTGTAGTAAAATCACACACAGGAATTCACATCAGTGGCTGCATGATAAAAATACTAATTTTATGTATGGTATGTTTAATATTTAGCTGAGTTTTTAAGCGAAAGTAAGATTAAGAAGTAATGCCATAGATTCTGAAAAGTAAAAGTATTAAGAATTCCAGAAGAAACATGGCCATATACTCAGTTAATGATCATGACAATAATTCCACATCACTTATCCAGTTAATAACTATCTTCATTAACAGGAAAAATAAATACAACAATAACTCATGAGTCATCTGCATTTTATCACAATCATTTAATATTGTTAATTGAAATAATGATCTCAGTTTTGTCTCTGTTCAAAATTATAAGTTCATGTTAAGGGTTTCTTTTCCCTTACTGTTTGGATCAGTGAGAGTAAAATTATGCTTTCATAATCAGGACCTCACATAAGCCATTTCAAAATGGTGAAACAAGATATAAAATTAACTGTATAGAACAGTAAATAGACATAAGAGTTTACAATTAACTGTATGGATATAAATGAAAAACAAGTCAGACCAAGGAAATATCAGTTCCCCTCAATGATCAGAGAAATTCAACCTAAAGTTTTTTTTTTTTTTTCTGAACTATTCAGAGAATTACAGTTCTCTAAGACTATTCCTGATGTGCTTGCAAAATAATTCTTTAAGAGCACAATCATTTGAGAGCTACCCAATGCAAACTGAGCTCTGCAACTATCCCCTGAATTCAGACTGTGAAGTCAACCAATTTAAATCATATCTCCTCATTTTTTCTTTTTTTTTTTTTTTTTTTTTTTTTTGCTAAGTAGATATTTTCTTCTTGTCTTCTAATTGAGGAAAACTCTATAATTCATAGTTTTTAAATTGTTTAATAAAAGCTTTTAACAAGTAAGTTGCCTCAAACTGGTAGGCTGTCGAGTTTGAAGAGTTGACAGTTAGGTTGAGACTGCCTTCTCAGTTACTTGCCAGTGCTATATTTTAAGCAAATAATTGGATAACACTTTCTTTCCTCCAGAAGCCTCAGGATTTTACAGTGACATTCCCAGTGTCAGCAGTGGCTTCATCAACAGTTACGTAAAATGTGAAGATGCCACCAGGAAGTCCTGCTTCACACTTCAGAAAACTAATGTTAGTGGATGTGTGGGTATGTGGGTGTGAAAAATAGGCTGTGTATTGTAGCAAAATTTGTAACGGACTTTTTTTTTAAAAGAAGGATTCCCAGAATATCACACTATAAGCATTGGACAACCTAGAGATTTTGTGAAAAATGAACACTCCTAAGGAAGAAGGATTTTTTGCATCTGTTTCAGGTAAGGATGTCTTCTACTTCTAATGTGAAATATATGCAATGGAAGATAAAAATTATTTTGCAGTCAGTAGATGATCTGGTGTCAAATCCAATCTTCTTCTTCCTTGCAGGTAGACATTTTAGAGAGACCATATAAAACTACAAGTACCATGAATAAATATAATGCTATACCAAGATTCTTAAATAAACATTCCATGAGAGAGACAAACAAGTGGCTTAAACTACACTAGGAATTCAATGTAACGTTTACATTTTTCTGTGCATATTGGACAAATGAATAAAGGAAACATGAGTATACCTTAAAACATATTTTTTTAAAAACAATAAGTATGATAATATAACCTTTGAATCTGTCATGGGCCTTACTACAGGCAATCACAACAATGATATTTAATGTAAGACTATAAAATAATTCACAATATTAATTATCTTATAAATTCATATTTTTGGCATATGATTTTGTCAGCAGAAAATCTCTTCCTAAACTGTAGGATAAGAGATGACTTAATGTACTTCTATTCATACTACAGAAGATAATATTCTCCATAAAATGTTTCTGTTGTAGTTTATCAGGATGACTCCTATTTCTCTTCTTGCTTAATACTGGCTTCCATTTTCAGAGTAATTTCAAGCATTAATCATAAGTAAAAATTATTACTTGGAACTATTATCTTTTTGAGAGCAGTATAAAATAGGAGAAGCAAAGAAGCTTAATAAAAAAAATTGACAAAAAGAAATTTATTCTTCACAGTTCAGGAGGCAGGGAGAGGAATATCAGGGTACTAGCGTCTGGTAAGGGCCTTTGTGCTACATCATTCTATGGCTGAAGGCAGAAGGGCAAGAAAGTGTGAGAGCAAGGGGGCAAAAAGGGCCAAATTCATTTTTTTGGTTTGTTTGTTTGAAATGTAGTCTCGCTCTGTTGCCCAGGATGGAGTGCAGTGACGCAGTCTCAGCTCACTGCAACCTCTGTCACCTGGGTTCAAGTGATTACCCTGCCTCAGGCTCCTGAGTAGCTAAGATTACAGTCACCTGCCACCACACCAGCTAATGTTTTGTATTTTTAGTAGACACAGGGTTTCACCATGTTGGCCAGGCTGGTCTTGAACTCCTGACCTTGTGATCTGCCCATCTCAGCATCCCAAAGTGCTGGGATTATAGGCATCAGCCACCACACCTGGCCATTATAGCAAGCTGACTCTTGAGATAACTAGCCTAATCCCACGATAACAACATTAACCCACATTCAAACCATTGCAATAATTGAATTGCTTTCTTATAACTTCACTACTTTAATATTTTAGTTATCCTGAAAATAACATTTGTCTACTGGCTTTCATGTTTCTATGCTTATAAATACTTTCTATCTTTTTTTAGAAAATATTTTATCTACCACGTGTCCACATATAAGAGGAGAGGGAAGTGTGACATGATAGACAATTCCAGAAATTTTTCATAACATTGAATTTACCTCTGTAAATATGGTATGTATTGATAAGCTTTTGCAAATAAAACATTTGTAAATAAGTACCTTTTAATACCTGTAGAAGAGATGTACACAGCAATTATATAGTACTGACCTCAGATGAGTCAAATTAGCCTTCAGGCCTAGGGTTGCTGACACCTCCCACCATTCCTACACTCTACCCATTTAAAAAATTGTCCTATGCATGCCATCTCTTTTCTTCTGGGGAACTGAATGACATCCCTGAAAACAAACAAATAAACAAACGGCCAAAAAACAAACCCAAAAACATGAATATAGAAAAAATAGTATTTACTATTAAAAAGACAAATAATGGCTTATATTTATTAAACACTTACTAGATGCCAGAAAATAATCTGACCATTTATATTCATTAAATCATTAATTTCTCACAACAAACCCCTATAGTATTATTATCATCTCTATTTTATGGTTGAGGAATCATCAATGAAACTTGCTCAAAGTCACACAGCTATTAAATGGTAAAGCAAGGATTGAACCCCAAACGGTCAACTCCAGTCAATACTCTTGAGGGCTACTCAAATGGCATTTGTTGATAGGAAGTGGCTAACTGGAGAGAAAGTGCCTCAACTAAACTTTCTACTTGTCGTATTTTGTATCATCTATAACTTTGTTTAGCGTTTCTGGGATTGATTTTTGAAAAGAAACCTGGATATATAGTTTTTTGTGTGTAACTCCTTCTCATGTTTAAGTTTAGATTTGTTTTTACTAAAATAAACAACCCAGAAAACCAACCAACCAAACAAACAAAAACACTGAAAACAAACCAAACCAAAAACTATTTTATGGACCAAACAAAACTTTCTATTTCACCAAAATTTGGTCCACTGGTCAGTACTTATAACCTATCACACAGGCTAAATTGAAAATTCAATTAATGTATAACTTATTAAATAATTATGTTTTTCATAAATTATCTTGAAATGATTTTCAACAAAACCCTTTTTAGAATAGACTCTTTGGAAGTATTCCACAGGTTAAATGTGTTGCTAGTGTTTACTTTGTAGTATAAGACACAGTCCACTGACAACACAGTAAGTCTTGCATTTTCTATGCAGTTGTCTTGGAATAATCATAAAGGATTATATTCTACATATGGAAAAACTTTCCTTGATACCCTTTATGTTTCGACTTTCTTGTGAATGAGTTTTTGATAGTAGTAAAATACTGCCTTTGAAGTTGAATAGATCAAGTTATGGATACCAGCTCACAACTTATTAACTATTTATTAACTAAGGAAACCCTGGAGCTCAGTTTCCTTATTCATAAAAACCGGAATGAAAATTTTTTTGTAGGTTTGTTGAGTACTAAATGAGATTATGTGTACAGCACCTACCACATAATGTAAGCTCTGGTGGAAGAATGCTTGGTTAAAATTCTAAAACAAACATTTATTAGCTATTTTATTTGTCTAAGTTACTTAACCTCTGCGTCCTCTGCACTCCTTCCTCCAGCTCCAGTAGTTCTTATATTTGTTAAAATATATAGGTTCCTGGAACTTTCTCCCAAAGTCTGTGATTCAGTAGGTTGGAATGCAGCCCATTCATTTGCATTTCTAATATTCTCCCTAGTGATGCTGATACTGTTTCTCTGGAGATCATTGCTTTGAGGAGCACCACTCTATGCAATGTTATTAACCTCACTTTTGCATAGGGTTTTCAACCAGCCTTAAAAAATATACCCTCTGTAATACATTTATCACCAACTGCCTAAGAATATAAAGTTCAATAAATGTTAACTAGTTGATATTATTATTATTATTTTAAAATATTTGTCTCCCTACTTTCTTTCAAAATTGTGGTTGAGAATTTAACCACAGAATTCCTCTTCGTACCTTAATCACTTCTTCTGTGAAATGAGGATGGTATTTTTTTCATTCATAAAGATGACATTTCTTTATAAAGGAGGAGTAATACTTATTCATAAAGGAACGATGATTTGAATATTAACATTCACAAATTTACATATGTAAGTATAGTAGTTAACTATTGCTGCAAAAATGGTGAATAATTCAGCTTAAAACAATGCACATATATTTTCTTCCTCTCTATTCTGTGAGTCACCGGCATTCCTGTTTTAGGGTAAGGATAGGTCAGCTGGGTTGGCTTCAGGCTTCCGGTCAGGGTCTGGGTCACTCCACTGGTCCATTCTGAGCCCAGGCTGAATAGACATCAGCAATAGAAGGGTGTCTATCTCACAATGGTTAAAGAAGCAAAAGAGAGAAGCCAAAGCACCTAGGCACATTAAGGTACCTTGTTTATCTCATACTTACTAATATTTCCTTGGCCAAAGCAAGTCATTTGGCCACATCCAATATCAATGGTTTCAGGAATACTTTATATCATGTTAACGGTAGGTATAACAAAGTCAGGGGTAAAAAAGGTTGAGAGACAGGTAGAAAGTGAGAACCATGATCCAGTCTACCAAAGTAAGGTCATTAGAATATTCCAGACACTATGATTACTGTGGAGAGATGCATGCTTTCACATATTGTCATCTCTCTTCAGAAATATAATGCTGAGACATTTTTTTCCTAGAAAAGGACTGTGAGGAAAGCATGGAAAATAGAGTGCACATTTGTAACACAAAGGGAGACCATCTTCAATGGAAAGTAACAACATTTTAGCCCCCCCCTTTTTTTTTTTTTTGAGACATAGTCTTGCTTTGTCGCCCAGGCTGGAGTGCAGTGGCGCGATCTCGGCTCACTGCAAGCTCCGCCTCCCGGGTTCACGCCATTCTCCTGCCTCAGCCTCCCGAGTAGCTGGGACTACAGGCGCACACCTCCAGGCCCGGCTATTTTTTTGTATTTTTAGTAGAGACGGGGTTTCACCGTGTTAGCCAGGATGGTCTCGATCTCCTAACCTCGTGATCCGCCCGCCTCGACCTCCCAAAGTGCTGAGATTATAGGCGTGAGCCACCGCGCCCAGCCCGTTGTAGCCCTTTCTAATGACTCTTTTGTGCAAATGAAGGCCTCCTAAAATTGAAGAAGATGATGATGATGATAATATTATTTATAATGATCTAGAATAAGAATTCACATAAATAAAAGAAGAAAATTACATTTTTATATGCTACTATAATTGTATGTGTGTAATTTTTTTTTGGAAGCCTCTTTTGGATTAGAAATATTAGAATACTAGGGGAAATCATTACGTTAATTATTTCATATGTGGTTCAAATGTATATAGTCGAATTCATTAATTCTGTATCATATATTATACTTGGGGAAGAATTGGGTAAGTTTTCTTTCATGATCTCATTTGTTCTATCAGCACAGCGTCTTGGCTCTGCCTTTAAAATATGTTTAGACTTTACTTATTGCCATCTTATTGCCATAACTTGGTTCAAGTTGTCATTGTCTTTCATTCTGGTGATTTAAATAGTCTCCTAACTGCCATCCCTATTTCCACTCTTGACCCTTTCAGTCTGTTCTTAGCACAATAGCCTGAGGAAATTTGGTTAGACATAAAGTAAACCACGTCTAAAGACTGCACATCACACCCAAATAAAAGCCAACTATTTTATCATTGGTTTCCAGATGCTCCCTTATAGCCCCATTGTTACCTCCCTCACACCATCTTCTCTCACTCAACCCCCTTTTCTCCCTCTGCAGCAGCCCTGTGACCCCTGTGCTGGTCTCTTGTGATGGTGGGTGTGTTTTCTCCTTAGGGCCTTGTGGTTTGCTGGACATGCTATTCCCATGATTAGTTCCCTTACTACCTACACTTTCTGCTCAGATATTACTACAACTCAGTCAGGCCTTTTTCCACTATGTTACTTAAAATAACAACACATTCTTCCCACCAATATGCCCAAATCATCCCCTCTGATTTTTTAAATTCTCCCAGAATATTTATCACCTTCCAACATGCTATGTAATTTACTTATTTATTTTTCTGTCTGTTTCTTCAAAATATAATGCAAACTTGATAAGGGTAAGTATTTTTGTTTTTTTCTTTAATGATATTGTCCAATGCTTAGAACTATAGTTGAAATAAGCCAGGTGTGGTTGCTCACACCTGTAATCCCAGCACTTTGGGGGGCCAAGGTGGGTGGATCACAAGGTCAAGAGTTCAAGACCATCCTGGCTAACAATGTGAAACCCTGTCTCTACTAAAAAAAAAATACAAAAATACTAGCCAGGCATGGTGGTGGGCGCCTGTAGTCCCAGCTACTCAGGAGGCTGAGGCAGGAGAATGGCATGAACCCGTGAGGCAGAGCTTGCAGTGAGCCGAGATAGTGCCACTGCACTCCAGCCTGGGCAACAGAGCGAGACTCCGTCTGAAAAAAAAAAAAAAAGAACTATAGAAGAAGAAGAAAAAAAAAGGTAGGTGCTTCATTAATAACTGTTGAATAAACAAGCAATATACTTTATACTAATATGGTGATAATATCAGGAGAGAAAAAACTGACAACTAAGATTGTTTTATTTTTATTAAAAAGTTAATATAGAAGATTTTCTCAGAAAATTGTTACATATAGCACTCTTCACTTTGAAATTGTGTGTGTGCAGGAACAGAAAACCAAACACTGCGTGTTCTCACTCATAAGCAGAAGTTTAACAATGAGAACACATGGACACGGGGAGAGGGACAACACACACTGGTGCCAGTCAAGGGATGGGGGAAGTGGGGAGGGAGAGCATTAGGACAAATGCCTAACGCATGCAGGGCTTAAAACCTCAATAATGGGTTGATAGGTGCAGCAAACCACCATGGCACATGTATGCCTACATAACAAAGCTACACGTTTTGCACTTGTATCCTGGAACTTAAAGTGAAAAAAAAAAAAAAAAAATCATTGGCAGATGTGCTCTTCTACAAGAGTTTGTGATAAATGAAAAATAAATAAATAAATAAATGAATAAACACAGATTTCATGCCCTGAAAAACAAAAAAAGAAGTAGTACATATGTTTGTATTACTTTATTTCAACAATTAAAGACTATCCTACATGTAAATATACACATATATGTGAGAGTTTATGTATAGTTATACATACAGAGTCATGCACCAGATAACAATGTTTTGCTCAGTGGCAGGCCACATATATGACAGTGGCCCGGGAAGATTATAACACTGTATTTTTACTGTACCTTCTCTATGTTTCAATATGTTTAGATTCATACATTTTTATGACTTTGTTAGAATTGCCTACAGTATTCAACACAAGAGCATGCTGTGCAGATTTGTAGCCTAGGGGACATAGACTATACCATACAGCCTAAGTGTGTAGTAGGCTATAACATCTAGGTTTATGCAAGTACATTCTATGATGTTCCTATAATTACAAAATTGCCTGTGGATGCATTTACGCATTTCTCGGAATGTATTCCCATTGATAAGCAACATGTTACTGTAGAATGTTAAAAATTTTTTACTGTAATGTTGAATGTTGAAACATAAAAATATTAAGGAAAAATAAAACCAATTAACATAATAGGTGGCATTTGTAATCTTCATGATTTCATCATTCATTAAGTGGTGATTATAGCACATGTACAATAACCAATAATAAATACAAGACACATAATAAATCAATGGATCAGAACGGAGAGTCCAGAAATTAACTGGAACCTGTACAGCCAATTGATTGCAGGCAAAGATGCAAGCGCAATTCAATTCAGTGAAGAAACAATAATTTTTAAAATAAATAGTGTTGAAATAATTGGATATTCAGGCTCCAGAAAAGAAACCTTAGATAGATACCTCACATCTACAAAAAAATAACTAAAAAGATGAATATAACTTAATATAACATATAAAAATATAAATTTCTAAAGGAAATCATAAGATAAAAAGATTTGTGACTTTAAGTTAGGCAAAGAATTCTTAGATAACAAACTATAATTAGAATTGGTAAAATAAATGCTAAATTGGCCTTTACCAAAGTTAAAAACTTCTAATTTTTAACAGATACTAACTAGTAAGAGAATTAAAGACTAGCCGCAAACTGGGGGAAAAAAAGTGCAAATCAGACATCTAAAGAGGACTGAATTTAGCATATATAAAGAACCCTTAACACTCAACAATTAGAAAACAAACCATACAGTTCAAAAAACAGACAAAAATGTAAGCAGCACTTTAGCAAAAAAATACAAATGAGAAACGTGAAAAGATGTTTGACATTTTTAGTGAGTGGAGTAATAAAATTACATCCATAATAAAATATTATGGCATACATATTAGAATGTCCAAAATAAAACATCTGATCATAACAAGTTGGTGAAGGTTTAGATAATTGGAACTCAAGTACTGCTACTGGAAATGAAAGTGTAACAATAACTTTAGACACAATTTGGACATTCTTAAAATGTTAAACATACACCTCTAATATCACCTAACCATTCCTCTCCCAATATTTTTGAAAGTAAACTTCTGTACAAAAAGTTGCACATGAATGTTCATAGCAATTTTATGTGTAATAGCCAAAAAGTGGAAACAAACAAAATGTTCATAAACAAGTAAATAGACAAACAAATAACAATATGTTCATGCAATGAAGTACTAGTTAGCAATAAAAATTATTTAACTTTTCATACCTGTAATAATGTGGATGAATCTCAAAATAATTGTCGTGAGTGAAAGAAGCTAGACCCCATCTCCCAGAAGTACATACTGTATGTTTACATTTTTATGAAATTCTAGAAAGTTCAAAGTAATATATAGTAAAAAAAGCAGATTAGATGTTGTCAGGGGATATGAGACGGCAGGAAAATATGGAAGGAAGGAATTACACAGAATTGTAAGGAAATTTTTGGCTGTGTTTTGTGTTCACCATTCCAGTTGTGTTGGCAGCTTGACAGGTATGTTAAAACTGATCTAATTATAAATTGAAATATATGCCATTACTATATACCAATCAGATCTCAATAAGGCTGTTAATTAAAAAAAAAAATAGATGATGTGATAATTGTACATATTTATGAGACATAGAGTGATATTTTAATACATGCATACAGTGTGTAATGATCAAATCAGAGTAATTAACGCATACATCACCTCAAACATTTATCTTTATGTTGAGAACATTCAAAATTCTCTTTTCTAGCTTTCTAATAATATACAACAAATTGTTGTTAACTATATTCACCCAACAATTCTATAGAGAGCTCTAGAATTTATTCCTTTTATCTAGCTGTAATTTTGTATCCATTAACCAACCTGTCCCTGTGCTTTCCTCTCCTCTTCACTTCTCAACCCCTAATAACCACAATCATACTCTCTACTATGATCTCAGCATTTTTTAGCTCCCAAATTTGAGTGAGAACATGGGATATTTATCTTTCTGTGTCTGACTCATTTCATTTAACAAATGTCTTTCTGGCCCATCCATGATGCCAGGAATGACAAGACGTCATTGTCTTTTATGGCTGAATAGTATTCTATTGTGTATATACACCATATTTTCTTTATTCTATTTATTTATTTATTTATTTATATTTTTGAGACAGAGTCTTGCTCTGTCATCCAGGCTAGAGTGCAGTGGCGCGATGTTGGCTCACTGCAACCTCTGCCTCCTGGGTTCAAGTGATTCTCCTGCCTCAGCCTCCCAAGTAGCTGGGATTACAGGTGCCCACCACTGTACCCTGATATTTTTTGTATTTTTAGTAGAGATAGGGTTTCACCATCCTGGCCAGTACCCATGTATCTTTTAAGGACACTTAGGTTGATTCCATATCTTGGCTCTTGTGACTGGTGCTGCAATAAGCATGGGGTTGCATATATCTCTTCGCTATATTGAATTCCTTTCCTTTGGATAAATACCCACTAGGGGGGTTGCTAATTTTTAAAATAAAATTAAAGGAAAATAAAATCAATAGCCATGATCAATGCTAATCTGAACCTTCTTTATTTCACAATTTAACCAATTATAAGTTTTATTATTTGTAGTCTATACCTGATAATGACAGTATACTGTGGGAATCTTTTTCTTCCCACATAGTAATAGTTTTCAGAACACCTTATTAATAAACAAAATAATGTAAGTAACATGGCAAATGATTTTTTAAATTATTAAACTATAATCTCCTTTTTTCTACCTGTACCACTTGAACCAGTTAATGTAATAGTTTTTGACAGTTCCAGTATGAAAAAGGCTATTTTCTTTTCAGGGAACAAATAAATTTGCAATACTTTATTTATTTATTTATTTATCTTTTGAGACAGAGTCTTGCTCTGTTGCCCAGGCTGGAGTGCAGTGACGTGATCTCGACTCACTGCAAGCTCCACCTCCCGGGTTCACGCCATTCTCCTGCCTCAGCCTCCTGAGTAGCTGGGACTACAGGTGCCTACCACCACTCCTGGCTAACTTTTTGTATTTTTTAGTAGAGACAGGGTTTCACTGTGTTAGCTAGGATGGTGTCCATGTCCTGACCTCATGATCCACCCGCCTCGGCCTCCCAAAGTGCTGGGATTACAGGCATGAGCCACCACTCCCGGCCACATTTTTAAAACTGTTATGTTTTAAGGATTACAACTAAACTATTATGTTTTAGTTATCACTAGCTGGTAGTGATGATCAATAGAAGACAAAAAAATTACACGCTCTCCAATCAGTTTGCTGTAAAAATAGTTTTCATAGCACAAATATGAAACTTCTTATTTTTTTCCATTATCATGTAAAAGATTACTATCAGATAAATAAATTCAAAGGAGAAATGAAAATGTAATGCTAATATATTGCTGATTACTTTTTGCTAGTATAATTTATTGCTAATACCATGTAAGTGTAGAGAAAAGTCATAATAATATTAGAAAATGTATCTTATTAAGGTAGACTCCAATTATTTTATTAAAACTTGATAGAGTATGTACCCATTAACCAAGAAAAACCAACAACTAGAAACGTAGAATTTTTTTAACCAATAACATTTTCTATTTTATTTTAATTTTACTTCACAAATATATTTCATATAATCAAATTTCAAGCTGTGTCTAGGAGTCAATAACAATTCAGTTTTATTAGCTTAACCTTTTACTCCTAAATGTTATACAAGTATAATTATTTGTTGATTAATTTAAATCAATGACACAGTTTAAGTAATGTCTGAGCACTTGTGTGTTCTGAAGAGGTTCAGAATTATACAGCTGGGAAGAGCCTTAAAGTTATAATTCTGATGTCAAGTGAATGTAATTTTATTCTAGTTTTTTGAACACTGTTAATCCATGTATGATATATTTGACAAATGTCAATTACAAGAATGTTCAGTTAACCAAAAGACGCAATTTTCTGATTATTTTTGGGTAAATGGGTGCTTACTAAAATTTCTCTTAAGAAATAATGAACATAAATGTAACTTTTCTTATTTATATGCCCCTGCCTAATGAAAATTGAAGATCTCTGACCTGAATTCTTTCTATCTTTTGATAAAAAGAATTGATAGGTAAGGTAGTTTCCCCTGAAATGTATATCTTGAGAGTTGAAATATAGAGTTCTAGCAAACACAGGATTTACAAAATGGATTTTTATATTACATTTATTCATTAGTTGGTAATACTTTAGTGATTTTCAATGCTTATTAGATTAAGCTTTATATTTGCATATTGTACAATTATTAAGCTATTGTCTTTCAGAAGGGTAGGAGAAGGGTTTTCTTTCATCCAATTTTACATATGGTTTCTGTCAGCTTAATTGGCAACTGCCTTTTATTTGCACAGCAGCCATTAGTTTCAGTCTCTAACTTTTTAAAAATTCTTTTCTTTTAATTTATTTTTATTTTTATTTTTTTGAGACAGAGCCTTGCTGTGTCACCCAAGTTGGAGGGTAGTGGCGTGATCTCGGTTCACTGCAACCTCCGCCTCCTGGGTTTAAGTGCTTCTCTTGTCTCCTGAGTTGCTGGGATTACAGGTGCGCGCCACCACGCTTGACTAATTTTTGTATCTTTAGTAGATATGGGGTTTCACCATGTTGGTCAGGCTGATCTCAAATTCCTGACCTCGTGATCTGCCTGCCGCGGCCTCCCAAAGTGCTGGGATTACAGACGTGAATCACTGCACCCGACCCTTTTTCATAATTCTTAAAACCACCCTAATCATGTAAGTGTTACAGTACCAGCGTGCCAAAGCCCCACTTGGAGTCTGAGCACCAACTCTGAAGGGTTTTTTTTCTAGGGTCTGAGAATCCCAGTATATTCTCTTTGTTCTTAGCTGCTATTTCCTTCCGTTGTTATTTCTGTGATAATTCAGGTTGTATGCCTGTGTTAAGCTTTTCAACAAACATACTATTAATTATTTCTATTGAATTTTCTCTCTTGATATATATTGTATGATTTTCTTTGTCTTTACTAGACACACTATGTCCAATTGATGGGTACACTTATATACAACTAAAACAACAAAATCCTCTCCAAAATTCCATCTTTCATATATTTGATATTGAAATGAGCATTATACACCATTATATTGTGCTTGAATCTGTAGAAAAATAATCTGTTGTAGGGATTAAAATGAGTTTAATTATGAATGCTATTGATAAATGTATCTTAATCTCGATTCAATTATTTTTCCTTCTAACGAAGTCTCACCATTACCATCATGCTCCCTTATACCTCTTCAATCATTTTAAGAATTTCAGCATTTCAACAATACCCATTTTCCCTTTTCTGACCTCATCTCCTACGCTTTCATTTTTGACTTAGCTCTATTTATTGTTTTTGATGGCACCTTTTTCCTTGTTATCCTTTCTTCAATTGGACCCCAATGTTGCACATTTGTAGCCTTATTCTCAACTTCCTGGTTGCCTCTTTCTATCTCTTCTTTTCCGATTTCTTTCCATCTACCTAATGTCCAGGTTTTTGTCTCTGTCTTTTGAAATCTATATTTCATTATTATGATTTCCATTCATTTCTTTGGAAAACTCATTCAGTCTCTAATGCCATATTACACAAATAATTTGTTGATGATTTTTGTTTGTTTAGTGACATTCCGGGACTAGTTTATTTAATACTTATTCTCCTGATGTGTGGCCATTCAAATCATTGTTCAATGATCTTCTAACTTGGTTAAGTCTTCTACCTTTCATCTTTTGCTGACAGCCCCTGTGTGTGTGTGTATTCTTGCTTTCGAATCTCTAGTACTTTACAACTCTTTCTTACATTTAGTTCTTGCAATGACCTCAACATCAGCCAGAACTGAGAGATAAAGCGACTTCACAGACTTTTACTGGACCTGCTCACAATCATCACGACCTCCTAGATCTCTCTATGTGGGAGCTTTTTAGTGCCCCTTAGGGACACCTGATTCCCCAGACTTTCATTTATAGTTCTTGCTTTTTATCAATCACAACTAGTTTCACAGCTTCAGACGATATCATTTGAACTGTTGCTGTTCATTGTTTTTGACAATGCCCTTAGGTTAAAGTTCTTCTGAGTGGAGGAAATTTAAGGCAGGAAATATGACAAGTTCTGCAAATTCAGTGTTTCCATGGAGCTAAAAGATAGTGAAGTTCGTTGACGATGAGGCTTTTTGGAGACGGATTCATTCTGCCTACTCCAGTGGTTTCTCCACTGTTGTTTTTTGCAGCTACCATGGTTGCACAGTAGCTATTATTTTTGAGGACAGTGCAGAATTAGGAAGATGGGAATGGAAATGGAGTAAATTAAAATGCCACAAAGGTTACTACTCTTACAAAGATTCAACTACTTTAATGGAATAAATGCTTCTTATAGCGTAAAAACAAAGAAACAAACCTGTAATGTGGAAAACAGTAATCTTGAAAGATCTTTTATTTTAGCATAAAACAGTGTAAATTCATTGTCTCACAGTCCTGGAGACTAGAAGTCCCGTGTCAAGATGTCGGGAGGGGCATACTCTCTTGAAAGGCTCTAGGCGATAATTTCTTCTTTGTGTCCTCCTAGCTACCAGTGTTTGCTGGCAATCCTCAAAGTTCCTTAACCTGTAGGTACATTAGTCCGATCTCTTCTTCATGATCACATGGCCTTCTGTGTGTCTGTCCTTTGTGTCTCCGAATGTCCCTATCTTTATAAGGTCACCAGTCATATTGGATTAGGGTTTATCCTAATCTAATGTGACCTTATCTTAACTTGATTATACTTGCAGAGACTCTCTTTCCAAATAAGGTCACATTTACAGGTACTGGAAGTTAGGACCATAAAAAAAAAAAAAAAAAAAAAAATGTTTTTACAGAGGACTCAATCCAGCCCACTACCCTCTTTAATTTTTGCGGGATCTGATCTGCAGTTGTGATAAATTGTTTTTGAAGCACAACTTCAGTTACATCTTGTGGGTTTGGGGAGGTTGTATTTCCATTATCATTTAGTTCAAAATACAATCTGATTTCAGTTGTGGTTTCTTACCTATCTTATCAGTTTCTTAGAATGTGTTGCTGGTTTAAAACACTTTGGGATTTTTTGGTTATCTTTTTGTGAGTTATTTTTGGCTGAATTGTTTGGTGATCAGAGATTATACTCTATTCTTTCATCATTTGAAATTGTTTGGGATTTGCTTTATACTCCATCCTATTGTTCATCATATGGTCAGTTAAATGTTTTATGTGTACTTGGAAAGAATATGAGTTCTGCAGTTATTGTGTACATATGTGTTGATTAGGTAAATGTTTTTAATGTAAGTTTATGTACTAGATTTTCAGTGACCCTTACATCATCATTCCAAAATCCTGCTTTCTAGACCTTATTATGGTTTCTTGAAATAATGATGTGTTGAAGGTTTGGGTTATCAAGAGACAGATACCAAAGATATGCCCTACCTCTTCTTTCCTCATTTTGTTCAATACTAAGCAATATACATACATCTTCCATGCTGCTTCATGGTTTCTGGTAAAAGTAGTACTTTTCAATGACTTAAAATTGATGTAGCTTATTTAATGGTGGGTGTTTTGCACATATAAACTGATAAGTTTGTATTTAGTTTGTAATAAAGCTTAATAGGGATGATTGGATCACTGTATCACTAGCAGAAATTCCATTATTATGTTTCTATAAAAGAAACTTTGGGCTCTCGATTATGTCACAGAAAAATAGCAGAATTACATCCTATTTCCTGATGTTGCATCTAGATTTCTGGAAAACCTACAAAGGTATTGGTAAGATTTTCTAAGAAAGATACACTTTAATCACAATCTGTTAATTGCAGTAGCTTCAAATTAAAAGTAAACAGTATTTTCAATGTATGCTGTACTTCACTGTGAAGGCTCATTCTGGTCTAATATAGGGATTTTCCTGATTGTTTTTCATTGATCTAAAAAGATAAAAATTCCCACAGAACCCTAAAATAGAACCAGATGTAGGCCCAGCAGAAAGAATGCAACTTACCACTCTGTTTAGGTTTGGTTTACTCTAAACTTATACAGCTCTCAAGATGATTCACCCTATCTATAGCACCAAGTTAAAAAAAAAAAAAAAACTAAACTAAATAGGGATATAGGAATACAGATACAGCTGATAATGCAATATATTTATTTTCCTGGAAAAGCTGTTAGGCACACCTCCTTAGGGCGCTGAAGGTTTATTCACTTAACCTGAACTGATAAAACCAAGGATTCATTCTCTCTTGCCTAGAGCACTGGGATGTCCAACTCACTGGTCTTTCTGCTTCATGCTGCATTCAGGACATCCATCTATTAGATGGGTCAATATGAATGACTGAAACATTTTTAAGAATAATTACCAGTGGTCTCCCTACTTAGGAGAAACCATGCAATTCTGGAGGCGTATTTTTTCCGAGAGTTTGTGATTATGTATAGGTACAATTTTTTTAATATACTGAGCTGAAACTGCATTGTCTATCTTATAGTCATTTTCCATATATCACATTTTTAAAAAATGTGTGTAAATGATATGTTCCTCATCTCATTACAAATTTCTTGTATGGCTCTTTATCGTATTACAATTGTAATTCAGACTACTTTCAGTGATTTATAAAACCTCTCATTATCCAACTTCTGACCACGTATTTCCTACCACTCTCTATCACACTAACTCTACCCCATGTGCCAAGTTGGCAGTCTTGGTGCTCACAAACATACCATGCTAATGCATGCTTTTGCTTTCACTGCTCTCCCTGATTGGCACATTCCTCTGCAATAGCTTTATGTCTGTCATTTCACCTCATTTAGGTTTCTGCTCAAATATCACTTTCTCTTAGTGATTCCCCAGCCATCCTATCTATAAATAGTAAGAAAAAGAAAAAAGAAAATTGATAAAACTGGGTGATCAGATGAACATTTACTTGGATTGTGAGGGAATCTTCCTTGAATGTGGAGTGAGGTTATATTAAACCTGAGAAATAAATGACAAGAAGGAGTCAGCTTTGTGAAAATAGATTATAAATACTGTTTCAGAAGAAGATGGGCTGAAAACTAGGCGATTGCCATAGACTTTGACAGCACCGATCTTTTCTCATACTATTTTTTCTATCTAAAATGTCCCTCTTAGGCTTGTCTATTTCTTATCCGTCTTTTGAAATCCAGCTTAAATGTCATGTCTCACCTAGAGCCTTCCATAGCCCTTTTCCCAAAAGTTCTATTCTTCCCTGTGCCTCTGTACCCTGTATTTTATTGTGTGTAAAATGCTTAAGTGGTGCAGTCATATGGGGTGGTATGTGTCTAATGAAGTCATATGGAAAGTTGCATGACTCCCATGTTTATTGATCAAAAATTGATTCATTTTTATGCTCAATGTGACAGAATAACTTTCTTGCACAAAAAAAAATATGAAACATCCTCTTCATGTATAGTTAAAAACGAAATAAATCATTCAGTAAATTAGGACAGTTCAATAGTACTCTGATCTATCCCAAGACAATAACTTCTATGCTTATGTGCATGTGTATATGTGTGTGTGAATGTCTGCATGTGTGTATACAGAGAACCCATAAAGTCTGAAAATATTATATGAACTGGACTAGATTATTATATATCATTTCATCAGATTTTATAATCAATTATTTAAAAAAAAAATCTGAATTCTCAAGTTCTATGGGCACCCTAAATGTAATTTATTTCAAAGAAGGGTGTGTGTGCCGGGGGTTTTGAGAGTGTGTTGCAGACACGTTGTATGTCTTTACTGGTACCTTGAACTTAGTCGGCCTATTGGGCTACCTAACACAGTGAGAGTGCTAATCATGGCAGATGTTAACAGATACACAAAGAAAATGAAGATGAAGGGCAAAGCAATTGGGGGAAAATTCCTGTGGGATAATAAGTAAAATAGTCAAACAGTATTTTTAGTGTTTCATTATAGCAACTTTCTAGAGGAAGATGTTAAAACTAAAATTTCAGCATTTTAGCATACATGCAAACCCTAAAAAAAACCTTTCCAAAAAAATTAAAAGGACACAAGATGAAGATGTAGTCAAATCTAGTTCGTATGTTGTAAATAAAGAACAGCATGAAAAACAAAAGTATAGCAATTGAAATGTAAAATGATGGGGAAGTTCAGAGTAGTGCAGGATAGACTTTTTTTCTTTCAATACTAATTTCAAATTCTTACCACTTTCTTAAAGATGAAGAACTTGAACTTTATGTAAATATAATTATTGCATATACTATTTTATATTATATATATATATGTGTTTGTTCTTAAATTTACATGCAGTAGTATATGAAGCCTTATCTAGTGTTTTAAGTTCAAAACACACACACACACACACACACACACACAAATAAATGCTAGTGGAGAGAAAAGGGACGATAAGATTCTTACCATTGAAGTAAACTCTCCTCTTTACCATTTACTAATTTTCTAATATTCCCAACTGCAGTTCAGGACTAATATGGAAATGTTATTTATACATATGGGCTTTCTATATAAAGATTTTAAGACACTTGCTTTGGCTTTTAATTTGGGCTGCCCGGATTCCAATTCACATCTTAGCTATGTGTCACTGTACAAATAATTTATGTTCTACAATTGTCACTTTCCTGATATTTAAAAGGTGAGTATTTGAAGTACCTGAAATCTCATGGTGTGATTGTGAGGATCAAATGATATACTTGATATATAGTATTTCACAGTGGATGGCACATGGCAAATTTTCAAAGTTGTAGTTAATCTTTATTATTATCACATGTTTTCATGCTACTTATTGATAAATAAAATAAGTTCCTATTTTTAATCCAATTAAGAGAATAAACAAGAACGTTAACTAGAATTTGAAATATCAGTCTAAGATTGTGAAGGAAAATTTTCTGATCTTTATTTACATTTATAAGCACAGTGCTTTAAACAATACCTTGCACTCAGTAAACGTTTGCTCAATTGGACACAATTTAACAAAGCTACATTTCCATTGCTTATTAATATAATTGTATATCTAAATATGTGGGCTTTTTCTCAGAAAGCCAAATTTTTCTTTCCAAAAAAACAATATTCCTGTACTGTTCAGATTTGTATTTGCCCTAAATCTAAATTCAATTGGTCCTAATAGAATCTTATACATTCTTTAGAGTAGCTTTGGATTTAATGCAGATGCCATTCAATTTTTATGCAAAGAAGAATTTTCTTTGATATTTTGAATGTTGTACACCTATTTTTCATGTTTATGTGAAGAATATAAGAGGAAAAACTTTACGCCAATGGCTAATCATCAGAATTTTAGAGGTTGTGTTTCAGTATTCATCAAGTCTATAATTACTTTGTAAACAATTTCCCATTTCTTTTGCTCTTATAAATCAGCATGAAAATAAAAACTAAGCATTGAATAGCTAATTTTAAAATAAAGCAAAATTTTATTTGTAAACAAATTTTGAATTTATTTAAAATACTAATAAAATATTTCATATGAAACCATAGATTATGTGTTAAATTGTGAATTCCCCCAAAATATCTTGGATTTTTTACCCAAAGTACCTCATATTGTGAAATAATCGCTTAAAATGAGGTCATTAGGGTGGTCCCTAGGTCCCTAATCCAATACAACTCTTGTCTTTTTTAAAAGGGAAACCTTTGGACACAGACAGGGAGAACCCCACATGGACATGAAAACAGAGATCAGAGTGATGCACCTATAAGCCAAGGAACACCAAAGATTGCCATAAAATCACCAGACGCTCCCAATGAGACATAAAACAAATCCTAATACCTTCAGAGGAAGCAAGGCCCTGCTGACACCTTGATCTCAGACTTGTAGCCTCTAGAACTGTAAACAGTGCAATACATTTATATCTCTTAAGCCATCCAGATTGTGATATTTTGTTATGGCAACCGCAGGAAATCAATATCTCATCCACTTGGTGCTGCATCCAGACCACTAGATGATTTAATGAACAGGAATGACTGTAACTGTTTTAGGAATAAATATACTAATTGTCTCCTTAATCATGAGAAATCAGATGACTATTGAAAGAACATACTTTTTAAAGAGATGGTAAGTGCATAATTATATGTCTTTTATGTGAGCTCACAATCTTGAATTAACTAGTCTAAATTCTGTATTCATATACTATATGATATAACATCATTTAATCCCTACTTTTTAATAATTTCTAATCTGTATTCCCTAAGAACAGGTAAAGTGAGACAACTTTGATTATCATGAAGCCTGTTGCAAGAAATATCAATCTCCCTGTCCAAAATAATGTCATGCTGAGTAGTGATAGCCTTAACTGTAAAATGGTGGCTCATTTCTGCAAAATGCTATTAAATGAAGATCAAATTCTCTGACATTTTAATGAAACTGAGGCTCGTTAATCATCCATATTGTTTTGAATTCAGAACTTCTTTTATATAAATATATATAAATAAATTATATATGTATGTATAATGGTATTCCTCTGCTTTAATACAAGTATGTATGGGCAAGGGTTTGTTGTTTTCTACAGGACTATGATCAAGAGTCATTCATTTTCATCAATAATCATTTGGTTTTTTATTAGTAAACACCTGATCCCACAAAAGAGTGTTCAAATACATCACTACATTCTAAAAATTAAAAAAAGGTATACATGTATAGGTCAGTCAGGTGAAAAAAAGTAAAGTATTACTCGTACTGTAAGCACTAACTCTCTGCTCTTTCTGATTGTCCTCTGCAAAACCCCAGAGGTAAATATTACATCAAATTTCATAGTGATAGTTCCATTACCTTCCATTAGAGTTTTGCCACTTTTATATATAACTAATCATTTATCCTGTTTTGAATATTCCATAGTATTGTATGCATTCTTTATGGACTTGCTCATTTAATGTTAAATTTTTGTGATTTATCTATGTTAACGCATGTAGTGGTTACTTAATTTCCATTGCTGTCCAATACATTATAGCATATGTATATTGCCATTTCCTTTTAATGAACATGTGGATTAGTTCCTTTTGTTTTTTTTTTTGTTGTTGTTGTTGTTGTTTTTTTTTTGTTATTATGAACAATGCTACTATGAGCACTTTAGGACGTGTGTTTTGGCACACATATGTAAAACTTTGGATATATGCCTTGGAGTAGATTCAAGTCATTTGGTATGCATACATTTTAATTTGACTAGGGAAAGTCTATTTTTCAAAATAGTTGCACCAATTTGCACTTCAAGTATAAATGAATGAGTGTTCCCATTGCTCCCTATTTTTGTCTATATTCACTTTTTGATATTTATCCCTAACTGTTAAATTTCCAAGAAAATAAAAGCTTCTCCTAAAAGGGAAGATTTGTGGAGGTGACATTTATATTTGGCCTCTATAATATGATAGCATTAGATTACCAGAGCTAGCACAAAAGATTAGAGTTAAAAGAACATCACCACTTAATTAGAGAAGTCACAAACAGGGTTGGGAGCAAAACTGTTTGGGAAATTGGGTAGCTAAATATAGCAATCTTGGTGTGGCAAAATTAGAAGGATAGGTCATTTCCTCCTTCTTAAACAATTTGAAAGTCTTAAAAAGTTTTACTTTTTATTTATATTGTTTTGTGTGTGAAATGCAAGTAATGAGCTACAAATATATTTTTTTTCATTTTGTAGCTTATCTTTATAGACTCCATACAGTGTTTTTGATAAACAGATAATTTTAATATACAAATTATAAATGTTTTTCTTTTTGCTTAAGCATGTTGTTTTCTAAAAAAAATTCATACTTTCATCTCAAAAAGCCCACTATTTTGTTAAGTTCTTCCTTTGACATTTATATCCACAATTCACTTTGAATTATTTTTTTCAAATATTTAAAGTTTAAGGAGGAAATGTTACATTTTTTCCAAATGTATAATTGTATTGGTCTTCTTGGATTGCTATAACAGAATAACATAAACTGCATGGTTTAAAAAACAGATATTATTTTCACAGTTCTGAAGCATGGAAAATCTAAGACCAGGTTTCTGGCTGATTCAGTTCCGTGGTCACCCTCATCTAAACCTAATTACCTCCCAAAACCCTCCTCTCCACACATCATCACATTGGAGATTAGGACTTCAACATATAAATTTGGGGGAGGAGGACACAACATTCAATCCATAATAATAAACAATTATTCCTACATAAATTATTGAATAGGCCATTCTTTATTTTCTTCAACTGAAATATTCATGCTGTCATTAATAACGATTATACATATGCATTGATTGAATTTGTCATTTTATATTACTCTATATCTATAATAAATCATGTTGCCTTAGTTATGGTAGGTTTTAATAAGTTCTGATACCTAATGGGGCAGGTTCTCTCAACAACTTCTTGTACACTAGTATGTTAGGTCTCATTGCCATACAATTTTTGCTACTAATGTTACATTGGTTTTAAGTTACATTTTAAAATATTGGGGTTCTAATTGGGATTGTACTGAATTCATAGATCAAATTAAATATTTTAAACAATCTTTAAAATACGGACATTTTAAATCTAAGAACAACAAAATTTGTCAATTTTTTAGCATGTTTTAATAAAATGTAATAATTCTCCTGCAAAGACTTTGAATATAGTTTATTTCTGGCTCCTTAATATTGTTGTGATTGTCAATGCTGTCTTTTTATTTGGCCTTTAAATGGTTTTAAAATCTTCTTAGGTCAAAAATTACCATAATTTTGTGCTCATGGCAGATTTCAAAGAGAGGGACTTGAAGCAGAAAATCTTTAAGGGATCCTTGCACAGCCAGAAGTCCTTTTCAGGCTGATGTACATAAAATATTTAGTAGACAGGGCAGTGGAAGGTCTGAAGAGTGAGAGGAGCTCCCAAGGCCTGTAAAGCCCAGTTTGTAAGCTCATTCTTGGGGTCCTGTGGCTCTTTACCTGCAGATGGCAGCAATCAGTAGTGGCTGTGAGGGATCTGGGGTATCAGGTAGGTGTCCAGCTCCTGGCACTGGCAGAGTGCTACGCTGTTATATTTTTTAAAATGCAGGAATTTATTATTGGTAGATAGAAATATATTTGTATATAAACCTCCTATACAACAAATTATACTTCTAAAGTCCTAATACCAGTGTTTATTTCTTTTTGTTTTTAGTATAAAATTGATATCTGTGAATAAATAGGTTTTTATCTTCCCTTCAAATTTTTATGCTTTTTATTTCATATTCTTTTACCTCAAAATTTAGAAGCTCTGGTGAGTATTAAATAGTATTGGTGAAAAATTATCCTTATGTAAAGATAATATTTCATCATTTCATCATTAAGAGTAATATTTGTCTTAAAACTTTGGTAGATAATATCTGTTCATATAATGAAACAATCAATCATTCATAATGTGCCATGAGATTTTTTTTAAATCTTTGAGCAGATTTTGAATTTTGCCAGTCATTGTTTAGCAACTATTGAAAGTTTTGTTTATGGTGAATAATAATGCTAAATTTTAAAATAATTTGAGATATTTTTCTTACATAAAAAAATTGATCAATATGTATTATTTGAGTATACATTATTGAGATCTATTTTTTTAATGTACCCATGAATTTAAGTGACTACTTTGCATAATTTTGGCAAGTGTAAGCCCTTGTTAAATATGACAGCCACCAAGATATAGAAAATTTTCAGCACCTTAGAACATCTCCTGTGCTCTTTTCCTATAAATCATTCCCACTCTTCTCACCTCAAGCAACCATTAATATGATTTCTATTAATATGAATTATTGTTGACTGTTACAGAACTTGCCTATTGTAGAGTAGGGTCATAAAATTGTCTTCTTTATTGTACAGATTCTTAAGCTCAGCATAAAGATTTTCAAGTCAATTCATGCAGCTGTGGGCACCAGGAATTCCTTCACTGTATTACTGCCTAGTATACCATTATATTGATACCTCATCTATCTTTATCCATTCTCTTGTTCATGAATAATTGGTTTGTTTCCAGCTTTGTTTATTATGAACATTGAGCATTGTGCTATGAGCATTGCATACATATATTTTGTGATGTGTATTTTTATTTTTCATGAATGAATATTTAGAAGTGGAATTTCTTTTGGTAATTATGTACTTTATGCCATAAAACTCTTTGCCAAAGTGTTTGTATAACTTTACATATCCATGAAGAATGTATTTGATGTCCAATTATTCCATATATTAATTAACAATTGGCATGTTAAGTCTTTAATATTAAACCTTCTAGTTGGGGTGAGGCAAAATCTCATTATGTTTTAAATTTAAATTTACCTCATAAATAAGGTGTTGAATTTTTTTTATGGTCACTTTGTATAAGAAAGTTTCTATTCAAGTCTTTTATACATTTTTATTAGGTGTTTCACTTTTACCAAATTTGAAGAGTTCTTTATGTATTCTGTAAATAACTTATTTTTCAGATTAATTTTTGGATATATTGTCTTTTTAATCTTTTTTATTACTTAATGTCTTTTTATTTTCAAAAAAATTAATTTCAATAAACTCTAACTTATTTTCTCTTATTTTGGCATTACTAATTTTCTATTCTAAGAAATCTTTCCCTAAACCAAGGATGCAGATATTATATTCTCCACTTTCTAGATTTTAGAAGTTGTATAGTTTCATATAGGCAGCTTTACTTTCAAGACTATAATCCTTTTGAAATTACTTTTTGTGTGTATTTTAAGGTAATGGTTGAGAATAATTTTTCCGTATGAATATAACCATGTAAATAATTTTATATGCCTAATATTCCCAATTTTTATTCACATATTTATCAGTCTTTCCTAAAATATCTTCTCTTCAGATATTTTCAGCTGCTTGTTGTTTTTGCTGATTTTAATTTACTGTGTTTTGTGTTCTTTTTGTGTCCCTTTGTGTTTTATGACATTTGATTTTGCACTAATCACGTTCCTTGGAACTTTTTCTGAGCATATTTTTTTAAAAGTAGGGCTTACTTTGTTTCTGCAGATCAATTCATCAGTCCTTTCATCAATGAGCTTTTTCCTTCTGACTAGAGGGCATTCTTTAGTTTTTTTTTTTTTTTTTTTTATTGATAAATTGGATTTTTATTGTCTGAACATGTCTTTATTTTACTTTTGCCCTTAAAAAATAGTTTTTATGGAATACAATTCTGAGTTAATCGTGTTTTGGCTTATCAAATTAAAAAATTCACTTTTTCTAAATTATTGCTATTGAGAAGTTTGTTGTCTAATTATTATTTCTGTTTGGTTTCTAGTGTTTTTCTATTGTTGTCTTTTTATATTGTAGATACAGGTGTAATTACTTTTTCTATTCTCTAGTTAGTATTATATGGCTTTATGAATCTGTGAATGTCTTTAATTAATTCATTAAGAATCTCCTTTCTACTTTTTTTCAAACACTGAGTAAAATTTTACATTCTCATTACCTATTTCTTGATCTTTGTTTTTCATACTATCATCTTTCATAACTTTTATTTTTTTATGGAAATTTTTTTTCAGAAATCTATTTTAGTTAACTGATTTTCTCTTCAGCTAAGTCTATGAAGCTATAAATTTTGTCATTGGTTTTAAATATTTCAACAATTCTATTTTTCATTTATACATATCCTTTTGCTTTATTATAAAATTTCATTTGATCCTCCTTATTTTTAGTTCTCTGTTTATACTTTCTCATTTTTATTTTAATTTTTTAAACCTATATTAGCCAACATTTAAATTTTTTTTCTGAAAATTTTGTTACCTGAAATCTTCTCTTCAGATATTTTCAGCTGCTTATTGTTTTTGCTGATTTTAATTCACTGTGTTTTGTGTTGCTTTGGGTCCTTTTGAGTTTTGTAGTGTTTGATTTTGTATTGATTATATTGTTTGACACTTTTTCTAAACAAATTTGTAAAGCTAGGACTTGATTTGTTTCTACAGGTCAATTTATTTCTCATGAGTGATTAATTGCATTACCAATCTGAAATTATTTTGTGTTAATTTACTCGAAATATTTCAACTGCTCTGTGGGAATTCAGTGATTCCACCCATGTCAGCATCTGATGTAGTATGAATTCCCAGGGGGAATTTGCCCCCGCTATTCTTTAGTGCCACAATTGAAATAGGTGAGTTTCTGTCTTACTCCTTTTGTTTAGGTTTTTTTGTTTGTTTGTTTTTTAAACTATTTTAGCTCTATAATAAGATGCTTTTGTCTTCCAACTTAACTAAGATGTCTTATTATACTTTCCACATTGGGTAGAGTCTAGGTTTTGTATTTTGTCCTCCTTTTAGTATGTACAAAGTAGTTCAGTATTCCAGGAGTTTGAGAGAAACTCATGCTGTGAAGCAGCTTTGGTGCTCTTTTAATATCTTTCTTTTAAGATCTCTGCCTATTCTTTGGTTTGGAATCATAGGTTACTCTCTACTGTCAACTCAGAAAGTTTTGAAAAAGAGTACTAGAGTGTTTCATTCCTTATAATAATTTCATTTTAAGTGATGAGAATCCTGTAAATCTGTTCTGTATGATAAATGGCTATGTGCTCATTTTAAACCATCTGAAGTAAAATAATTTAAACTTGTTCATATAGATTGTGGTTATCAGGATTATCAGAAAAATAATGTGTACTTTTCTACAAAATATCTGTTTAATACATAAATTCTATCCAATGTTAAAAATATAATCTGAAACCATGTATTTTATTTTAAAAACAAAATCTTGGAAAATATTTAATAGTTAAAGATATATAGCAGTAAATTTATTAGAAGATTGAGCTGGAGCATATTTAAATAATTTGTTTCTCAAATGAGTAACTTTAAAATTTATGAATCAAAGACTATGTAAAGTAATGCTAGCTAACAATTACACTGTACCTTGTATTAGGTTGTTATGGGATCATTGGGATGTCACTTGCCAGCCACAAACATCTGTGGCCAATGGCATCTTTGCCCAAATTTTGCTCTGGCCCACTGGGTTTGTTCTGCCCACTCAGCATGGTAGGCTGCATTCAGCTCCTGCTACCAACCTGGATCCCACACTTGCTAAGGAGGAGTCAGGTGCAGAGCAGTGAGAGGTGTGTGAGCGAGTGTAGGGTCCAGTCACTGTGCACAGCTAGGCACGCTCGCTGTGGGAGAGTGGGCAGCTCCAGGCATGAGCATGGGTGTCAGCTCCCTGTGAGGCTGTGACTGGGCCAGGCGTTCCATAAGCAGCTTCTACAACTGACACCAGGGAATGCTGTGTGGCAGCTGGAAGCTTGGAGATGCCAGGAACCACAGAGCCCTAAAGAGGAAGTCACAGCCATGGCTCTGGGAGCTAGCTCTGGGCTACCCAAACAGCTGAAGCTCTTCTTTCCTTCCCTCATATCTCCTTGTTGCCCATAATGTGGTGGGCAAGAGGCATGCTACCTTCCTGTTTGTGTTACAACTCTTTTAGCCCTGCTATTTGGCAGGTCTGGCATTCTTATCCTGTGTCTAGGAAGAATGGGATATGCAGACAAGTGGACGTTGAGCAAGAAAAAGAGGAGCTTTATTGAGGATACAACAGCTCAGAGGAGACCCACATTGGGCAACTCCTCTCCATAGGCAGGGTGTCCCAATAAGTGTTCAGCTCTCAGCAGAGAGGGTAGATCCTCTCTACAGCTGGTCGTCACATCAGTTCCTCAGAGGGTAGCTCTTATCTGCCAGGCAGGTCATCCCAAAGAGTGTCCAGCTCTTAGCAGAGAGGGTAGCTCCTCCCTGCAGCTGTCCATCTCATTATCTTATTATCTCATTATCTCCTGGAGTCCGGCTGAGTCTGGGGATTTATAGGCCTCAGAGGGGAGGAAATGTGTGCTGGCCTATTGGTAGGCTATGGACTGCTGAGACCAGCTCCGCTGGGGAGACCCTAACCCAGCAGCACTAGAGGGATTAAAGACACACACAGAAACATAGAGGTGTGGAGCGGGAAATCAGGGGTCTCAAGCCTTCAGAGCTGAGAGCCCCGAACAGAGATTTACTCACGTATTTATTGACAGCAAGCCAGTGATAAGCATTGTTTCTATCGATTATAGATTAACTAAAAGTATTCATTATGGGAAACAAAGGGATGGGCCAAAATAAAGGGATGGGTTGGGCTAGTTATCTGCAGCAGGAGCATGTCATTAAGGCACAGATCGCTCACGCTGTTGTTGGAGGTTTAAGAATGCCTTTAAGCGGTTTTCTGTCCTGGGCTGGCCAGCGTGGGCATCATGGCTATCACAAACATGTCACAGTGCTGCAGAGATTTTGTTTATGACTAGTTTTGGGGCCAGTTTATGGCCAGATTTTGGGGGGCCTGTTCTCAACAATGGGCCTGCTCAGAAAAGGCACCACAAGTTCCCACTGTGTTCTGCAGGACAGGCAACTGGGCTCCTAGGCTTCAGACTCCCCTCAGCTTGAAGCAAGAGCTTCAGCTGGGACCCGCCCGCTTCCACCCAGAAGCCTGTCTTCCTCCTCTCTGCATTCATGGTGCCCAGGCAGTTTGTGCCAAAGGGTATTTGCAGGCCAGTGCTGAGCTGCCCTCAGCACCCCCTGACCACCCTCGCATGACTGTTGGTGCCCAAAATCCAGAGGGTGCCAAAGTGTCAGGGGGCTGGTGTGTCAGCACTGCTTTGAGCATGTGCACACTCAGCTGGGTTGCAACAGGACCTGTGGGCTTTGCCTCAACTTTACTCAACTTACTCCATGATCTGAGCAGGTGGCTACAGCAGTCAGAAGCCAGAGACTGGGAGCAGACACCTCCAGGCCTGCAAGGGCAAGACCGGGAGTTCCTGGGCCCCTGAGAGGTTACTTGGAGCCCCTGTCCAACCCTTTACAAACAAACCTGACACTCCTGGGACCAACCCTGCAAGTCCTGCCTGCATCTTCAGCCAAGTGCTCACAGGCCCCCAGGATGCAGCAGGAAGCAAGGTTGAGGCCATGGCAGAGGCTCTGGGCCTGGGAGCAGATCCTTCCCAACCATGCAAGGGTAGGGGTGGCACAGTAGCCTTCCTCAGAAACATGGAGCACTGGAGACCCACTGCCACCACTGCTGCTTCTGCAGCCACTCCTGCTGCCGCCCGGTATGCCTCTCTGCTGCAGCTAGTGCTATGGCAGCAGCGGCTTCAGATGGCCTGCTGCTGCCATCAGCGTTAAGCATTCCACATTAATATCCTCATTTAATATTATAGTATACTTAAGAGGAGCAAACACTCCTTATCTTTATGAAACAGGTAAAGAAACTAAGGCTAAGAAGTGTTAACTGTGGTATGAAAGTTTATAGAGGAGTTATGTAAAAAGCTTCTAAAACTCCTATCTGTTTTGCTCCATAGAGCAAATATTTAAATACTACAATATGCCAACTTTGTATATAAGACACTGTGTGAAACATTAAGGGTGGTATATGTCTATATTAAGGAAACTATCACCTATTTCTTGATGATATATGTAAAATAAATATTCACTTGTATATATAGATATGTATTTTATATATACTGTATGGTATATTATATAATATTTATGTATAATATATAAGTGTATATGTCCATGTACATTAATATTGTATATATGTTATATATATGTATCTGTATATATTTGTGTATTTTTTCTAGAGCTATCATAGCAAATACCACAGACTGGGTGGCTTAAGCCATAAAAATGTATTGTCTCACATTTCTGGAAGCTAGATGTCTGAGATCAATGCGTTAGTAGTGTTGGTTTCCTCTGAGGCCTCTCCTCTTGGCTTGTAAAGGGCTACCTTCCTCCTGTGTCTTGACATGATCATCCTTTTGTATGTGTATGTGTCTCTAGTCTCCTCTTCTTATAAAGACACTAGTCATATTGGTTTAAGCCTATCCATATGATCTCAAATTTAATTTAATTTCCTCTTTATGTCTCTGTCTTCACCACAATCATATTGTGAGGTACAGGCAATTAAGACTGCAATATAGGCCGGGCGCAGTGGCTTACGTCTGTAATCCCAGCACTTTCGGAGGCCAAGGCGGACAGATCACGAGGTCAGGAGTTTGAGACCATCCTGGCTAACATGGTGAAACCCTGTCTCTACTAAAAATACAAAAACTGAGCCAGATGTGGCGGCGTGCACCTGTAGTCCCAGCTACTCGGGAGGCTGAGGCAGGAGAATGGCGGAAACACGGGAGGCGGAGCTTGCAGTGAGCCGAGATTGTGCCACTGCACTCCAGCCTGGGAGACAGAGCGAGACTCCATCTCAAAAAAAAAAAAAAAAAATGACTGCAATATATGAATGTTGAGGAGACACAGTTCAGTCCATAACTATATATGCAGATATATGCATACTCATAAAATGCAATAAATAGTACCAGAAGGTATAATTATAAATGAGTAACACTCTGTACATGCAATTCCTTCTAAGAAGGAATGATTGATAATTTTAAACTGTGGCTTTCAAGAAGACTTTACAGAGGAGGTAGATTGAGACTGGACATAAGAGATGTTGGTGGCTATGATGGAAGGGAGAGACATCTGTGCTGGGAGAACTATTTAAATGAGACATTGACATGCGAAAACAGGAGCTGTATTCAGATGACAATGACAATGAATTTAGTGATTTAGCCTGAATAAAAGATTGGTTTGTGACATGACAAGAGGGAAGGGTGATTTGATACCAATTAATGGACAGCTTGAATTCCAGAATGAGAAATGTTTATGTTGTTCTGCAGGAAAAGAAAAACTTCACAGTTAAACAAACAAACAAAAAGTTTGTTTGTTTTCAGCCGGTTTTACTGTATTCAATTCTGCATCAAAAAAGGGTTATGTTTATTCCTTTCCTAGGCAAATCACTCAATCTGCACACTATGAATTATATCCCTGCCTTCCACCTCTGAAAAGTTCTGACGTCAGTTACATCTTCAATTTCTGAATTCTTCAATTTCTACCTTGTCATTTTTTTTTTTTTTTTTTTTTTTTTTTTGTCTTTTAAAAGTCAGTACATCTTTTTGGGAAAATTAAAACAATCTCATTTGTCTTGGCCTCAGTCTTATAATTTCCCTTGCTTATGAATACATCAAGCTCTTACTTCCCGTTTTTTTAACTTCTTTTTTTCACTTATCTTTCCTCTGCAACTGACTTTATCTCTCATCACTCTGTGAATACTAACCTTACCAGGGTCCCACATTTTCAAACACCATGACATCTTTTCAGATCCCATGTAGCTCAGTGTACCATCATCATTCAACACGGTTGACAGGTCTAAGGAAATGGATGGATTTGGTAATTACACATAGAAGGCTTAATGATCTTGATCATTTTTTATAACCTCTAAGAGTCTAAATATAGTAGTGATATCTCAATAGGGTTATTGAGAAAATAAAATGAAGCAGTTTATGAAAGGTTTATCACAGTGTGTGATTCACAATACACATTAAATAAGCAGTAGCTAATAGTGTCTTAACAGAATTATTACTTCCCTCTATCTCTACTTTGGGTCTTTTAATGCTTCCTTTTAGCCTCAAATTCCTGATATAAGAGCTTCTTCCTACCCTATGCTAATAATTATTAGTAACTTGAGTGTAGAGGATAAAGATTCCTCATAAGGTTATAAAGTGATGTGGAATGCTAAGACATGAAGGGCAAAGCAATATTGTTATATATATATATATATATATATTTTTTTTTAACCCCACCGAGAAACTGCCATTGTAAGTTGTGTAGGGGCTGCTGTTCTGACTCTGTTCATGCATTACAAGTCAGTCATTTAAAATCTTGTACCACAAGGATTATTTCTTCCAAGTTACTGTCTCTAACACTCTGTAGGCAAGAACTCCTAAATATGGGACCTAGTATTTATATGTTAGTCACAGGATCTTTTCCATATATCACATTTCTTCCCTGATAAAAATCCCTTCCTCTTTATGTCCTCACTCAAGAGCTCTCATTTAATTGTTTTAATCCATAAATTGGAGCCTGGTTAACCATTTTAAAGAGATGGTAAGATAGATGGTAACCTACCGTAAAGTTTAAATGAAATTTCTTCTTCCTCCCTAAAATACTCTTACCCCAATCACATTTAACACACACATTGTTTTAGGGGCTAAAGCCTTCTCTTGTTCTATGTACTTAACCATTCTCCTGTCCAAAGATGTTTGTTATACTGAATGATCTGACTTCTCTCATCTTTCATATCTCAGCTTCCTTGTCAACACTTTCTATAACTTCTTTATCAAAGAAAATTTTCTTATATTATTTGTTATGTCAATAACCTTTTGTGGAGCTTACCACAATTGTAATTTTATTCCTATTTCTGTGATTAATATTCCCTAAGTTTTATAAAAACAGGGCCTTTGTTCAATTTAGCTAATCTCATACCCAAAACCTAAGATGTAGCCTTCCACAATAAAGTGATTCTAAATGAAAAAATGAGCTCCAGTTCTTAACAACAAAAGAACTCTTTATCTTACTCAGAAGAGAGTTTTGTCTTTTGAAACACAATGAATGCTCCACCCTCCTAGAGAGCAGATGAAATGATTTCATTCTCTCCTTGAGTTATCCGAAGGAACCAAATCTCCACTCTTATGAACAGATCTAAAGGCTACGTTCTAAAACAGAAACGTTAAGTAAAATGCTCTCTGTTTGCTTCTCTCTCTCTCTCTTTATGATTAGGTATACAGTTAAATAAATAATATATTTGCATGAAAGTTTCTTTCTTTATGTTCTTTAACACTTGCTCCTAGTATTGTTCCCACTTTATTAACTGCTCTGTGCCAAAAACTGTTTAACTGAATTTTAAACAAAATTATTAGTATTGCTCTTTTAAATGCTAATATAATCACATTTTTTTCTACTGAGTCTTTCTATGGCTTCAGTTATTTTTATAATTATATGTATTCATGTTTACATGAATGATTATTAACTTTCTAACAAAATAAAATACAGTTAGAGAAAACACGTGACATGCAAACACACACAATTCAGTTATCAAATAGAATGTGTGGACAGAATTTCCTTTTTTTAGGGGAAAATAAAAAGCATTTGTCGTGATTATATTTAGAAATCACAATTAATCAGTACTTTGCCAGCATAGTACCTTCTTCTTAGTAGTTTTGGTGTCAGTATCACTGGAGGAATGTAAAATGAGTAAAGACTGAAAATTTCAGTACCAGGGGAAGGGAATAGGTAATGCACTGGACACAAGCCCAGTTCAATAAATACGTTTTGACCAGAGTTGTAAAAGATTTAGTTTCTCAACATAATAATCCATCTCTCATAATAAGCCATATTGTAATAGATGAATACATTGGATTGTAAACCCTGCACATATGGTCCTAACTCTCAACTCTGATTTAACTTTACGTGTAGGCATCTGACAACCTTATACACTTTCTATAGGCTTGGGATCTGTAGGCAACTTGGGATTAATAACATGAACCCATAAACTCCAGAAAATACATCAAGATATATCTTTCCACTCTTACATCTGGTAGTACGATAATAGATTCCCATGTGTTCTCCTTATGTCTACCATGGCAAAACAAAACATACAAAGATAAATATTGTATCAATGCTACATTTCAAGTGCTGGAAGCCTGATGGAAAATGTTTTAGGAGAACAGGAATGCTGTTGATAGCTAGAAAAATCCATAAAAGATAGAAAAACTATGGGTCCCCTCTTAACCAGCTTTGTATACTTCTCTACACTCTAACTAAAACAGCATTTTCAAAATTTACATTTTCCATGTCAAACATCCACTATTAATAAAAACAAAAAAATCTTTTAGTAGTTTCCGATTGCTCTTTGCATAACATATGCTGTCTTTAACATGGGCAATACATTGTTGCATGATTTCGTCCTTGCCTTTCTCTCCAGTTCTATCTCACAGGTTTGTGATTGGTATTCCATTTGATATTCCGTTCCAACTGGCCTCTTAAAAGGATTTTTGAATGTACTATTCTTGCTCTTTGCTTTGCCGCTCACTGCATCCACTTAGGTAACACTTGTATCTTATTTATATTTCAGAATAGAAGAGATTCTTCAAGGTAAACCTATGTCATGCTTCTCTGTTTTATTCTTTTACCTGATTATATCTTCGTATTATTTCTATTTGTGAGTGTATTATTATTTTAGCTATTATTTATTTAATATGAGTGTTTGGCACTGGATGCAATAATTAGTAGAAAAAAATCATTATTTTTTTCATTGCTCTATTGCCAGCACCAGTCACTTTCAATTGATCTATAATTGTTTATTCACCGAATGAATGGACTTTAGCTGTGATGCTTAATTCGGAAAACACGGGAAAAATAATACTTGCCCAAGAAACTTTTATTTAAGGCTTCTGTGCCTTATCCTGGAAGATAATACATTATTATTTATTTGTTTTTAATTAACCCAAATGAAGGTTTTATATTTTTGAATGAAAATAAGATTCTGAATCCTGTGGTGTTATTCATTATTTTCTGGGGTGCAAAAAGTAACATTAAAAAATAGTATCAATGTAAATCCTCAGGTAAAAATTATTTAAAAGCTGTATTTTTAGAGCTACAGCTGTTATATTCCTATAGTTTTAAGGCCAACTCTACAAGTTAATTATATGACAAATACTAAAAAGCAGTAGAATCTGGTTTTATAGATCACAGATAAAACTGAAGAGACTTTGTTTTAAGGAATGCATTTTTCCATGTCATGGCATGTTCAGAAGTCCATGAGTGTAATGGGATTTATTTTCCTCTCTCATCCTATTATAGTATAGTCCTCAGCTACATAGACGAAGTTTTTTATTTTTCATTAGTCCCATTAATGCTGGGATAAAAGATTCAGATTTCAGTTAGAATGTAAATAATTGCCAACTGCACTTGTTTGATGCCATAACAGTACTTCCCAGCAGTATCACCTCATAGAAACTCATTTTTGAAGTGACACTAATATCAATGTATTTCATAACATTTAATAAGACTTAACATATGGTTATTTTGAAATACACATATCACCTATAAGGAAAGGAGAGTTTGACATAGTTTATTTTATTTTATCAGGCATAATTTATCATTACATTACCAAATTGTTCTCTATTTTGAAAATTAAGCAGGTTTAAGCTCTTCCCATGTATGATTGTATACAATGGAGAATAAAAAAATTAATAGCAAAAAATTTACCCTTTTGAAGTTATGTGTTTCAACACAATTTTAGGTACATCAAATGTAGTGTCATATTTAAACTTGTGACTGCTAGATCGGCTGTAGTGAAGAGGCTAAGGTAATGTGTAATAACAAGTCAAAATGACCTTAATACTAAACTTATTCAAAAATGTATTGCAAAGTCACTTATACATGAGCAATCAATAACACACCCTTAAAATAACTAAAATCATGATGAATTACAGGATTTTGGTCAGGGCAGTAGCATTTTGTCCCACCAGAGGAACATTTTGTTAAAATATTAAACAGCATTTTTTATGATTTGCTTTAGAGATATTAAGAATATAAAGAAGTCTATCAAACAAACTTGGAAATTAAGAGTGGAAATAAACTAATTAGGCTCTCCTACTGCCCATCTCTCTCAATTACTAGTTGACATCCAAATGAATGCATTGACACAAATTTTTAAAATCCAACTAAATCTGGGAGATACAGTGTGATTCTAATTATTCCACAAAATGTCATTAAGACAAAGGGTCTTATAATCATTGTTTTTTGTCTTTTACTCAAATAACTGCATCTAGGAGATATGCCCTTAGCAATTATCCATTTATGTAGCAGCACTCAATAGTTTAATTGATGAGTAGATAATTTACAATAGCCAACAATCCTCCTACATATACCAAAACACATTTCCAACAAAAGTATATGATTTTCAAGTGGGAATAATTATTTTAAAACACTAAATACCAAATTTATTACAAATAAGCAAATTTGGCCATACTGTTTCTAGTGAAAGATGATATAAAGGAAATTCAAATCTGCTGATTAAGCCCTCTGATTCACTAAGCTTAGGATGCTGAAGCACAAAAATCATCATTATCTGAAACTCAGATTTACATAACTGTATCTCTTTACTGAGAGAATTGTATTTTTTGGTCCTTCTTTCTGTTGGTTTTATGTTTCACATTTATTAATTTGTGTATGTTGAGCCATCCTTGCATCACTGTATTTGGTTTGCTAGTATTTTCTTGAGAATTTCTACATTTATGTTTATCAGGGATATTTGCCTATAGTTTTCTATTTTGTTGTGTCTTGTCTAATACCTTGCAATCAGAGTGATGCTGACCTCATAGAATGAGTGTGGGAGAATTTTCCCCTTTTCAGTTTTCAAATAATTGGTATTAATTGTTCTTTAAAAACCTGGTAGAATTCAGCAGGGAAACCATCAGTTCCTGGTCTGTTTTCTTGTTGGGACACTTTATATTACTGATTCCATCCTGATTCTTTTAATTTCTCTGTTCAGGTTTTCCATTTCTTCTTAGTTTAATCTTGGTAGGTCATACATGTCTGGGAATTATTTTCATTCCCCCTAGGCTTTCCAGTTTCAGTTTGTATGTGGGGTATATATGTTCATAATTGTTTTTAATGATTCTTAATATTTCCATGATGCCATTTGTAATGTATTCTTTTTCATTTCTCATTTTACTTATTTAGGTCTTTTTTTTTCTTGTTAATTTTCCTAATTATTTGTTGATTTTTTATCTTTTCAAAAAACCAACGCTTTTATTTTGTTGATGTTTGTCTCTCTTTTTTTTTTTTTTCTTTTGTCTCAGTTTCACATATTTCTGTCTGGTCAGGTCTTTATTACTTGTTCCTTTTACTAATTTTGGATTTGGTTTGTTTTTGCTCTCTTAGTCCCTTGAAATACATCATTAGATTGATTTATTTTTTTCTAGTTTTTTGATGTAGTTATATGGTTTGGTTCACAGAACCAAACCATATAACCTACAATCACCCCCCACCCAAATCTCATGTTGAATTTTGATCCTGAGTGTTAGAGGTGGGGCCTGGTGGGAGGTGATTGGATCATGGAGGTGGTTTCCAATGGTTTAGCACCATCTCCCTAATGCTGTCTCATGATAGATTTCTCATGACATCTGCTTGTTTGAAAGTGTGTAACACTTCTCCCTTTGTGCTTTCTCTCTCTCTCTCCTTCTCCACTATATGAAGATTGTAACTGCTTCCCCTTTGCCTTCGGCCATGACTGTAAGTTTCCTGAGGTCTCTCGAGCCATGCCTCCTGGACAGCATGTGGAGCTGTGAGGCAATTAAACCTCTTTTCTCCCATAAAGTACCCAGTCTCTGGTATGTCTTTATACAGGATGAGAATGGACTAATACAGAAAATTGGTACCAGAGTACAGGAGCATTTCTATAAAGATACCTGAAAATGTGAAAAGAATTTTGCAACTGAATAATGGGCAGATGTTGAAACAGTCTGGAGGGATAAGAGGAAGACAGGAAGATGAGGGAAAGTTGGAACCTTCCTAGAGGCTGAGTATGGTGGCTCATGCCTGTAATCACAGTACTTTGGAAGGCCAAGCGGGGTGGATAACTTGAGGTCAGTGCTTCAAGACAAGCCTGGTCAACATGACAAAATCCTGTCTCTACTAAAAACATGGAAATTAGCCAGGTCTGGTGATGCACGCCTCAATCCCTGCTACTTTGGAGGCTGAGGTTTGAGAATCTCTGTGAGCCAAGATTGTGCCACTGCACACCAGCCTGGGTGGCAGAGTGAGACTCTGTCCAAAAAAAAAAAAAGAAAGAAAGAAAAGAAAAGAAAGAAAGGGGAAAAAAAAAAAAAAAACAAACAACAAAAAAAAAATTATTAGAGACTTATTGAATGGTTGTGACCAAAATGCTGATAGTGATATACACAGTGAAGTCCAAGCTGAGGCGGTCAGGTGGAGATGAGGAACTTCTTGGGAACTGGAGTTAAGGTCACTGTTGCTAGGCTTTAGCAAAGAGACTGGTGGCATTGTGCCACTGTTCTAGAGATGTGTAGAACTTTGAACCTGAGAGAGATGATTTAGGGTATTTGGTAGAAGAGATTTCGAAGCAGCAAAGAGTTCAAGAGGTAGTCCAGCTGCTTCTAAAAGCCTACAATAATTTGCATAACCAAAGAAATGACCTGAAACTAGAACTTATATATAAAAAAGAAGTAGAACATAAATGTTTGGAAAATTTGCAGCCCAACTATGCAGTAAAGAAAAACCCATTTTCTGGAGAGGAATTCAAGGCTGCAGAAATTTGCATAAGTAAAGAAGAGATGATGTTAATAGCCAACACAATGGGAAAAATGTCTCCAGGGTATGTCAGAGGTCTTCACAGCAGCCCCTCCCATCATGAGCCTGGAGCTCTAGGAGGGAAAAATGGTTTCCTGGGCCAGGCACAGGGCCTCACTGCTCTGAGCAGCCTTGACACCTGGTTCACTGTGTCCCAGCTGCTCCAGTTCCAGCTGTGGCTAAAAGGGGTCAAGGTACAGCTTGGGCCATTGTTTCAGAGGGTGCAAGCCCCAAGCCTTGGTGGCTTCCTTGTGGTGTTGGGTCTGTGGGTGCACAGGAGGCAAGAGTTGAGGTCTGAGAGTCTCCTCCTAGATTTCAGATAAGGTATAGAAATGGCTGGGTGTCTAGGCAGAAGTCTGTTGCAGGGGTGGAGCCCTCATGGAGAACCTTTACCAGGGCAGTGCAGAGTGGAAATGTGGAGTTGGAGTCCCCATGCACAATCCCCACTGGGGCACTACCTAATGGAGCTGTAAAAAGAGAGCCATCAGCTTCTAGACCTCAGAATTGTAGATCCACTGACAGCTTGCACCATGGGCCTGGAAAATTCACAGCACTCAATACCAGCCCTTAAGAGCAGCCACAGAGGCTGTACCCAGCAGAGCCACAGGACCACCCTGCCCAAGGCAGTGGAGGCTCATTCCTTGCATCAGTGTGACCTAGATGTGAGACATGGAGTCAAAAGAGGTTATTTTGGAGCTTTAAGATTTAATAACTGCCCTGCTGAATTTTGAACTTGCATGAGGCCTATAGCTCCTTTCTTTTGTCCAATGTCTCCCTTTTGGAATAGGAACATTTACCCAATGCCTGTATCCCCATTGTATCTTGGAAGTATTTAACTTGTTTTTGATTTTACACACTCATAGGTAGAAGGGACTTGCCTTGTCTCCAATGAGACTTTAAGCTTAGACTTTTGAGTTAATACTGGAATGAGTTAAGACTTTCAGGGATGGTTGGGAAGGCATGAATGTGTTTTGAAATGTGAGAACAGGAGGGGCCAGTGGTAGAATAATATTGTTTGACTCTGTGTCTCCACCCAAATCTCATGTTGAATTGTGATTCTGAGTGTTAGAGTTGGAGCCTGGTGGGAGGTGATTGAATCTTGGGGGTGGTTTCTAATGGTTTTGCACCATCCCCCAGTGCCATCTCATGATAGCGTTACATGTGGTCATTTGAAAGTTTGTAGAACCTCCCCCTTCACTCTCTCTCTTCTGCTCTGCTATGTGAATAAGGTGATTTCTTCCCCTCTTCCCTTCTTCTTTGATTGTAAGTTTCCTGAGGTCTCCTCGAGAATGCTTCCTGTACAGCCTGAAGAAATGTGGGTCAATTAAACCTCTTTTCTCAATAATTACCCAGCCTCGGTTCTTTGCAGAAATGTGAGAATGGACTAAAATGTTCAGCATGAGAAATAATTCTTAATTCTTTATTTGTCATTTATTTAAGAACACATTTAATTTCCATGTACTTGCATGTTTTTGAATGTTCCTTTTATTTTTAATTTCTAGTTTTATTTCACTGTGGTGAGAAAAATATACTTGATAATATTTTGAATTTTAAAAATTTCTTGAAGCTTTTTATTTTTTTTTTATTTTTTTGTGGCCTAGCATATAGTATGTCCTGAAGAAGTTTCCATGCCTCAATGTGAAGAATATGTTGTTTTCTGTTGCTGGACAAAATGTTCTGTAAATGTCTGTTAGATCTATTAGGTTGAAAGCACAGTTTAAATCGAGTGATTTTTTTCTTTTTCTTTTTCTTTTTCTTTTTCTTTTTTTAGATGGAGTCTTACTATGTAGCCCAGGCTGGAGTGTCATGGTGTGATTTTGGCTTGCCACAATCTCTGCCTCCCAGGTTCAAGCAAATCTCCTGCCTCAGCCCCCAGAGTAGCTGGGATTATAGGTGCGTGTCACCACATCTGGCTAATGTTTGTATTTTTAATAGAGATGTAGAGATGGGGTTTCACCATGTTGGCCAGGTTGGTCTTGAACTCCTGACCTCAAGTGATCCACTTGACCTCCCAAAGTACTAGAATTAACAGATGTGAGCCACTCCGCCTGGCCCTGATATATTTTTATTTTTATTTTCTTTCTAGATAATCTAGCCGTTGCTGAGAGTAGGGTGTTTAAAATCACTATTATCGTATTGGAGTTTATCTCTCTAATTATATGTAATAATACTTGCTTTATATATGTGGGTGTTCTGGTGTTGGGTGTATTTGTATTTATAATTGTTATATCTTCCTGATGAATTAATAATTTTATCATTATATAGTGAGTGACCTTTTTGTCTTTTCTTCAGTTTTGACCTAAAGTCTGGTTTAATGGATGTTCGTATAGCTACCCCTGCATGTTTTTGGTTTCTGTTTGTGTGGAATACCTTTTTATATTCTGTCACATTCAGTCTGTTTTTGTTTTTACAGACAAAGTTTATTTCTTGTAGGTAGCATATAGTTAGGTCCTGTTTTCTTATCCATTCAGCCTGTCTATGGTTTTTAGTTGGAGAATTTAATCCATTTATATTGAAGGTTATTACTAATAATATGTGAGGACTTACTCCTGTTATTTCATTAATTGTTTTCTGGTTGTTGTATGTATCCTTTGCTACTTCCTTTCTCTCTTATTATTTATCAATATGGCTTGTTTTTCTGTAGTGATAAGTTTTTATTCCTCTCTCTTAGTCCTCTGTGTATCTACTCTACCAGTGAGTTTTATATTTTTGCATGTTTTCATGAAGATCATTATAGTTCTTTTGCTTCCATATTTAGGACTTTCTAGCAACTTTCTCTTAAGACTTGTCTAATGGTTATAAACTCCATCAGTTTTTGATTGTTTCGGAAAAACTTTATTTTCTCTTTCATTTCAGAAGGATAGTTTTGCTAGGTATAGTATTCTTGATTGATAATAGATTTTTTTTTGGCACTTTGAATGTATGATCCCATTATCTCTTGCCTGTAAGAGTTTCTGCTGAGAAATTTGCTATTAGTACAGTGGGGCTTCCCTCATATGTGACTTGATGCCTTCCTCTTGTTGGTTTTAGAATTTCCTCTTTGTGTTTGATTTTTGAAAATTTCACTCTCTTGTGCCCTAGAGAACATCTTTTTGGACTGAATATATTTGAAGCCTTTGAGATTTCTGAATCTGGTGTCCACAATTTTCCCAAGATGGGAAGATTTTAGCCATCATTTCATTAAATAGATTTCTGATGCCTTTTTCCATCTCTTCTTCTTCTGTTAATGCCATAATGCAAATATATGCATTTTTAAAAAGATGTCCCATAAGTCCTGTATGCTTACTTCACTTTGTATATTTTTATTTTTTTCTATGACTAGGTAATTTCAAATGACCTGTCTTCAAGTTCAGAGATTATTACCTCTGCTTAATCTAGTCTAGTATTAAGGTGCCTGATGTATGTTTTATTTCATTCATTGATTTCTTCAGCTGTAGAATTTCTAGTTTGGTTCTGTTTTATGATATCTATCTCTTTATAAAATTTCTTTTTTATATTTCAAACTCTTTTCCTGATTCCATTGAATTGTCTATCTGTAGTCTGCTGTCTCACTGAGCTTCCTTAAGGTCATTATTTTGAATGTCTTTTCTGGGAGTTCTTAGACTTCTTTTTCTTTGGAGGATGTTATTGAAGAGCTATTGTGTTCCTTTGGTGATCTCACATATCCTTACTTTATCATGTTTCTTTTGTCCCTGCATTTTGTCTGTATATCTTGTTCAGCAATTGACTCTTTTAAACTTTACAAGTGGCTTTCATAGAGAAAGACTTTCACCTGAAGTTGGGTTGTTCCGGTTGAGATAGGTATGGTGACTCTGGTAATAAGTAGATACAGTGATATATTCTCCATGCAACTTCTTCAGCTGTGATCAAGTCAGCAATAACTGTGACTATCTCAGTGACTTAGGCTATAGAAATATGTGGCAGTGGCAATGAGAGCATAAGTAGTTAAAGTTCTTGGAAGCAATGGATTTTGGGGTAGTCTTATTTTTGTTTTCTCCAAAATGAGGAGACTCAGCAAAGAGGATCCCTCCTAGTGTTAGATACAACATGGCCTATAAGTATCTGTAGTGGTAATGGATTCCAGGTGCATGTGCTCATAGTGAATGTGGAACTAGAGTCTTAGGCTTAAATCTTACAAATCCATTTTGGTACGTGAGTCTTGGGGTGAAGTTTCACTCTCTGTGCAGGGTTTACTGTAGATTGCCCAAACAGCCAGGATCTGTGACTCAGAGACATCCCCTAGCAGCTCAGGCACAGAGGGCCAGGCTGTGGTTGTAATTCTGAGTGTGGAGGACAGGGCAGAGTCTTGGCCTGACTCCAGGGAAGAAGGTGTCCTTTGAAGGTTTGGACCTGGTGAGCAGAATATTGCTGCAAATTATGAATGAAAGCCAATAGGACTCAGTAACAATTTGTGTCCCAGGAAATGAGGCACTGTAAATTGGTGACTCTAGGCCCTTAGATGGTAGAAATTGGCAGTATTCCAGACACTTGTTAGGCCAGGTGCAGTGGCAGCAAAACCCTAAAATGATGGTACACAGCTTGCGTGTGTGAGTCCCGAGTGTAGGGAGCAACACAACTTGACTCCACTCCCTAGAGAGAGACATGTCTCAGCAGCTCAGACTCGAGGAGGCTAGACCAGCTTCAATGAAGTGGAATGCTAGCATAGTTAGCCCTAGAGGGCAGTGTTTCTCAGCTCAGCCACTGCTCTGTTTCTCTGGGATGTGTGATACTACATCAGCTTAGCCATGACATGTGCCGCTTCTCAGCTCAGCCAAGGCACTGGGGCCAATGTGCCTCTTCAGTTCAGTCCCAAGTAGTGTGATTATTCTTGGAAGCCCAGACACCATTTCCCTGGGATGCATGGTGCCACATAGCTTAGGCAATGGAGTACGTGACTGCTCTGGGCATCCGAAGCACTGCTTCCCTGGATGTCTGGCACTGCTTCAGCTCCAACACAGGGGACAGGGGACAGCGACAAATGGGAGAGGAATATGAAATAACTCTATCAAAGCACCATTTCCCTGGCAGGTAGTGTGTGGCTTCAGCTGGCGCTCCATGGGGCAGGATTCCGCAGCAACTGGAAATGTTTTTTTGGAGTCACTCTGCCAAATAGCCATTTCTTTTCAGAGACAGCTCACAGATCCAGCTTGAGATCTTAAAGACAGGGTGCAGCAGTGACTGGGAAGGGTAGATGGAGCAGTTCCACTAAGGCACTGTTTTCCCTGAAGGAAGTGTGCAGTTTCAGCCTGGGTGCTAAGAGGCAGGCCATAGTCACAACTGTTAGGGGTAAATGGAGAGATTTCACTGCCACTTAGCCCCACACAGAAAAGTGCCATAGCTTCTTGCAGCTTGGATTGGGGTGGTTGAATTACTGGGCAGGGGTGGTTCACTGACAGCTTAGCCTCAGAAATGAAAAGGCACAGTAACCACTCACCCCTGAAGCAAGACACACATCAACAGTAGTGCCAGTTCCAAAAGAGTGTAGTGCAGTAGCCATGAGGGCTTCTGGTGGCAGGATACAGGTTTACTCTTTCTCTCTGGCTCACACAACTGTGTGGACCCCTGGTAGTTCCCTTAGTTGAGTTTAGTGCCTATGAGGACTGCAGGGGACCCCACAGGTGAAGGGTATAGGTGTCCAAGATATTGAGGGGTAGCTGCTGGAATCTTCTTGCTTACCTTTTCCCCAACAGAGAGAAGTTCTTCCTAGTTCCCAACTGGGCCTGGCTGAGAGATGTGGTAGTGGAGCCCAGGTGTATCTTTTCATTCTCTTCTGTGGCCATCCTGAGTTACTGTGCTCATAAATTTTTGTTACTCCTTTGATATACTCTGGTGCTCTCCTTTATTTTTGTCAAAAGGTAGTTGGATATTTGTTATTTTGGCCGACTTTAGTGATAGAGAGCAAGCTCTACAGCTTTCTAATCACCTGTCTTTCTGACATCAGAACTGCATAACATGTATTGTTACCTCCATTATAGAATAAAAGGAATTCAGCCTCAGATATGTTACATAACTTCACTGAAGTTACACAGCTCCTCAGTGGCAAAACAAGTATTCTAATGTAGGTTCAATATCAAAGTTGCAAGTTTTTTTCCTACAATAAAATACCTTAGAGTTGAACAATGATCAGTAACAAGTTTAAAACAAATACATACATTTTTATTAAATCCCGTTATATTGATGATGTGCCTATTTGTTTCAGTTTATTCAATAAGTATTTATTGTCTGTTCTATAGAAATTTTAGAATATACACGAGAGAGACATAAAATGAATGAAGGATTATAATGCATTGTAATAAATTCTGAAATGCTGAGATATAGGTATTGTGGAAATATTTTAAAGGAATGTCTAACTCAGCAGTAAGTGTGAGAAGAATGTTTCTTACACTGTGATGTCAAAAGGGTCCTATGGCTGCCATTTTTAAACTGAGAGTCACCTGGAAATGATTCTGGATATAAATGCAAGACTTCCAATTTTGAAAAGCAATCTAAAGATCTTGTAAATTATCCTAAAATTTGTGGAGGTTGCAGGGGAAAAATGGCTTTAAATAGTTTTGAAAAAGGTATATCCAGAAATAGCTTTCTACGTTGCAAGATCATTACCACCACTATATAAAGAATGTCTTTGAAAAGGGAGATTCATTGTATCTTTTTGCCATTATGCACATGAAAAATTAAGTCAAAGTAATATAAAAGAAATAAGAGACTGGAAAGAGCAATACTTTTGTGGTAGTATCAAAAGAGTTTTGCTTGGGAGAGAAAAGAAGATTAAGAAGTACTAAGGTTAAAAATAGAGCCTTAAATATTCCATTACAGCTCAATTCATATATTAAACTCACAGCAGTATATCCAGTTAATTAGGCTGTTAATTTGATAAGCGTGGCTGAATGCGGTTTATTTAGAACAAACTAATAATGATTTTGCTTATTAAGGATGGTTTAAATGTATGCAGAAGAAAAGGAGCCGGTGAAAGGGATACAAATTTATATCAATCAGGGTTCCTGGTGGCAAAGCACCGGTAAATAAAACTAAAAACACTAAAGAAAAAAATAATTTATTGAATAGGCAGCAGACAGTTTATAGAATTTATAGGTATGCAGAACAACCACACTCAGAAAATAGGCAGGGCCAAGGGTGCCTGCTCATCAGACATGCTCAAACGAAGTCAGTCTTGCCAACTCTCCCCTTCCCACATACATGCCCTAGCAATAATTAAAGTATAAAATACACATTACATTTTGAAGACTCAGTATGATAAAATAATGTAAAAATATCACTTTAATAATTCCACATTAATTATATGTTGAAATGATAATATTTTGAATCTATTGGTTTCAATAATATAATCTTAAAATTAATTTTACTTATTTCTTTTTGTTTATAATTTGACTAGTAGACATTTTAAAATTAAAATGTGGTTTTCATTTGTGTCTTATATTTACATAGGGTAGCATTGTCCTAGAGTACTAGCTGGGGTCTTGTGTGAATGTATGTGAGTGTGCAGGAAAAAAAAAAAAAAAAGAATTGATTCAGAACTGACAATAGCATTGAGTTGCAGCATTGTGTAACTGTCTTTTTTTTTTTTTTTTTTCACCCAAATCATGGTCAGTTTTATCATCACAAACCCTGATTCACCTGTTGGAAGACAAGAAGAGTGATACAATAGAATAGATTTGAAGATATCTCAAGCAATACATCATCAATAGGCAATAGGTATAGAAAAGAAGAGATGAAGGGAACAAACTTCCATTTGGAGTGATAAGAAATTCTAAGCAATAAATATGACTTGGTAAAATTTTGGAGTTTGCAATTTGTGTAATTCTTGTGTTTTATTGACATATTTTTTCGTCAAATTAGACCAAAAACTAAATGAAATGCCTACCAAAACATACAAATGATGTAAGAAAGAGATAAAGCCAGGAGTCATTTAGGTTCATGCAGCACAGTTAAAAAAACATTGATTTATTTATAGTGTTGCATTACACTCACATGAATGTGTGAAAGGGAATTGAAGACAGTGTGTGCTAAAAAAAAAAAAAAAAAAAAAAATTCTAATCCTGTTACTTGTTGTTATAAACCTTGTAAAACACCAAATAACATACTTGGTAAAAGAAAATATTTTAACTGTTGTGTGCAAGACGATTTGATTTTTTTCAACAGCAGTCAAAGCAGGAGCAAATGCTGACCTGCTGTTTCATGCAATAGATTCCCGTTCTTCTTGTTATGCCCATTAAACTAAGAATTGCTGAAGAAAGCAAATGCCTTGCAAGGGACAAAGTCCATTTGAGCTTATAGTTTTGCCTTAGGCCGAAAAGGAAAGGAAAACTCTTTCTACACTTTCTAACCCTATGTGGTAGTTATCTTGCTAAAAGGGAAATCTTCTTCAAGCAATTCCCAATAAAGAATGTCATTATCTCCAGTGGCTCTTTTGATTATTCTGCGTACCAATCCATCAGTCAGTTTTCTAGAAGTTTCAGAGATGACTGTTAATGCCAGTAGTAATTATAAAGAAAACTGATCTTGTAAAAGCAACAGTTTGATATTTATTCCTACAAACTGCCTTTCCACAAATAATACCAGAACGTTTCCACTCTTAAAAGCTACAGCAGACATAAAATAAAATGATTGTGTTGAGCAGGTGATTGAATCAACTGTCATAGGCATAGAATGCTGGACTAATATTTTAAGAGAAATATAATAAAAACCATTTAATAGATTTAAATACTGCTCAGTTTTGAAAGGTTAATAAGGAGAGAAAGCTCTCTGTTCTCCAAAGTATTTTCATTGTACATTTCAAAGTAGATGAAGGTTAGCTTTAATTTGTTCCTTTTAGTATCATGGCTTTCTGGTTTATGTATGTAATCACCATAAATGAAGTAAAACATAATTTCAGGCCTCTAAATATTAAAGTTTAAATAAATAGCTTTAGATAATACACAAAGTATATTCTCTAATTATGTAAATATTTGCTGAATTGATGCACCATTAGAGACCATGAACTTTCATAAATAAATGAAAAGATTCATTAGTCCCTATCCAGTCTAGAGTCACAGGAATCTTACTCTAGGACAGTGGTATGAATTCCTACAGTCTCCAAACATGAAACTTGTAAATCCCAACACTTACCTGACTAGTATGAAGCAAGTTACCATAGAATATCTAAGCATATTTACAGCTTCAATGGCAAATGCTGCTTTTTCTGAATTGAATAGTAGCTTCTTTAATGTAGTTCATATAAGTAATTAAACCAAGTTCAGTGCCTGTAACTTTAATTATATTACCATAGGAATCTAGGTATCAACATTAAGACATTTTCTGTATATAATATACATGTAAAAGCAAGCACACTAGACCAGAGACAATAATGGGACTTCACACACATAAATAATAATGATTAAAGATTAAATTCCCACAGAGGCCTTCCAAATGCCTTGCACTCTGCTAAATCCTTTTATATAACTCATTTCATCTCTAAAGCTAAGTGTGAGCTGTCATATTTTTCATGTATACAGATAATCACACCGAAGCTCAAATTGAAAACATATGCCCGACTTTGTATAAATGCTCTTTTCATTACAAAACTGTGCATCTAATTATTGACACTCACTAAGAAATTGATGAAAGAGGAATGAATAAATGAATGAAGGAATGGATATAGAAATTTGCTACTGTGCATATTGTTAAGTTTTTACATATTTCTGGCAGTTTAGACAAATGCATGTCAAAGACTACTATTTACATAAATAGTATTTAATAATATTTAACTATCTTTTTGTTTTATGACATTCATTATTTTTAACAAATCTAACTATAATAATATATTTATTTATGTTTTTAACCATTATTTCGGTTCAGGAGTACATGTGCAGTTTTGTTATATAGGTAAACTGAATGTCTTGAGGGTTTAGTATACTAATTATTTTGTCACCCAGGTAATAAGCATAGTACCTGATAGGTTTTTTTAATCCTCACCCTCCTCCACCATCCACCCTCAAGTAGGCCATGGTATCTATTGTTCCCTTCTTTATTCCCATTAATACTCAGTGTGTGACAACATAATTTGGGAAATAATCTTATTCTATTTGTTTTAGAATATAGAATATTAGCCTTCTTAGATATATTACTTATAGTAGTTAAAACATTTCCTGTTAATGCTGAAAAAAAAAAAAAACAGTAATGTAAATAAGAAAATAAGCTCTTTTTGTTTTTGTTTCTGGATTCATGCCTTAACATGTATAAATCATGATAAACAACATTTTTTATTTTTTTTGACATCATGAGATTATTTTTTCTTTTAAAAAATACTTTGTATTTTTAAACATTTTTGTGGATACATAGTAGGTGTATATATTTATGGGGAACATAAGAAGTTTTGATATAAGCATGCGATGTGAAATAAGTACATCATGGAGAAAGGGGCATCCATCCCCTCAAGCATTTATCCTTTGAGTTACAAATAATCCAATTACATTATTTAAGTTATTTAAAAATGTATAATTGTTATTGACTATAGTCACCCTATTGTGCTATTAAATAGTAGGTCTATTCATTCTTTCTAATTTTTTTTGTACCCATTAACCATCCCACCTCCCCGACAACACCCAACTACCCTTCCCGGACTCTGGTAACCAGCCCACTCTCCATATCCCTCCATATCTCTGAGCCCAATTGATATGATTTTCAGATCCCACAAAAAAGTGAGAAAATTCAATGTATAAACACATAAAATATTATAAACACAACCCCAAATATTCTAGCTTCCATTAAAACTTTACTTTATATATGACAGTTCTGAATTGTAAAGTATATTTTGTTGAAAAGATTTATACTTAAGTCATAAAATATGAAGTTTAAAGTATATGATTGGTACTTATTGACACATGTCTGAATAACCTGTCATAGGCATGAAAATAAATAGGAAGGAATAATACTTTTACTTAATATACTTTAAAAAGTTTTAATCATACTTAAGCACAAATCTAACGTATTAGAATCTGATGAACATATTTGATTTTTAATCTTTGTGATATATTTCTTCAATTTAAGTTGGGAGCTAACTTTCTCATATGGGCTTGCATATTGACTTTCAATCATTTAGTAAGAAAAAACTATAAAAATGGAAATATTTACTGTAAATATAGCTGTAATTTTGTATAATGTGCATTATAAATTGATATCCTAATATATCATCTTAAGTGTTACTTCATGTACTTAAGTTTGGAGAATATAATTTCACTTACTCTATGCCCAAACATATCAAATGAGCTACAAATTTTATTAGCAAAGTGCCTAGGCATTTTGTACAAAAATGACATTTAGCACAAAAATGACCGACCACATTACTAAGTGTTTTAATCTAATATGATGGACAATGAATTCACTTACTTGAGGAGTTTTAACTAACATTGTTGATATTTATTGTGTGGCTGGGTCTTACAAGAGCTTCTTGGCC